>NC_087517.1:17774453-17936953 GCF_963921805.1 Phalacrocorax carbo | reverse complement strand
AGATTTCAACCATTTAATGCCCTACAGTAGATGCAAACAGATAATGTGCTGATTTCCACATCATTCAATGCTGAAGTCCATGGATTTTCAGAAAGTGGATTTCCCCTTTTTTTCCCTAAATATCTTCACTCAAGTCTTTTGCAGAGCAAGGAATTAACCACCAGGAACCCACGGATCCAGGCAGCCCCGTTGCTTTGTAGACAAGGCCTTTACTGGAAGGTTACTTTCAGTCTCCCAGCAGTCAGCCCTGGAGATACAGCTCACACCCCCACAGTGTTGGCTCCTTTTCTCTCTTGGTAACTGGCTTGCATCTTTGCAGTTTCTCCTCCTGCAGACATGGTTTCAGTCTCATCTTTGTCCTGACTTGCTGCTGTGGAATGTAAAGCTTTTATTATTTTTTCACTCTGTAAAACAAAAATATGAATCTAAGCATATCATGTCAAGACTTCAAGCTTGCATTTTCTGTTGGGGTCCTTTATAGAAGATAAGAGCTGCACCTTGTTTTTCCTCTCTCTTTTACCTTCCCTTTGTCCTCCTGCTCTCAGAGAAGATTTATGTCCTGTTGTGAAAGTGCTGTACCTAACACAGCCAGCTCTCACAGTTTCACTTGCTGTGCAATTCCAGTATGATCTTGATTCAGTGCATACTTGATTCAGGAACAGTGGTGTGTGTTCGGATGGATGGAGCTGATCAAACATGAGCCAAACTCTTATTTTATTGCAGTTTATTTCTTTAGGAAGAGCCAGGGTTGAACTAGGAGTTCATTGAGTTTTAAGCTAACACATTTTCTCTCTCAGCAGGAGCAGGCCATCAGCATATATGGTTATTTACAGCAGCTCAGCTGAGGGAGGGTAATCCATAAATAGCAACTTCTTGTGTTCGCTCACAGGCACATATTCTTAGAGAAGGCAGAAACCTCACGCTCCAGCCCATTCGTTAACATTCAGCAATAGGACTTTTGAAGGTAAATGTCTCCCTAGGTAGGATATCCTATAACTCCTGACCACAGGGGTTTCTTGCAGCTTCACCTCCAGCATCTGGTGGTGTCTGTTCTTGGAGACAGGCAGATGGAGTAGATGGACCCCTGATCTGATTCAGGAGGACAGCAATTCCCATGAGCCAAATGCAACACCGGAGAAATATGTCAGATGCATTCCAGATGGCTATCCCTGGAGAGTAGCGTCTTAATTCATTGACCAGGCAAAGAGACTCAAAAAGGAAATGGCTTTCCCCCATCGCAGTGGGGAGCCTCAAGAAAGGAAGCGTAGATCACCTTCCTAGGCTGAGCTTGCAGGCTTGGTCTGGTAGCTTTGATGATGGAGGTATCTCTGATCTGGACTGAGCAACCTTTTCCATCTCTTCCCTGGCATAGTTCTTAGGGTTGCCTACAAACAGTCCTTACAGGTGTCCTCTTTCCATTACAGGTTAATTCAGAGTAGAGACTTAACATCCTCTGCTACGAATGAACCCCATTCTCCAGTGAACTCTGCCTGACCTGCCTTTTCTGATAAACACTACAGCTGATTCTTGAGGTGCATCATACTAAGGGCAAGTTCCCTTATCCCAGGATGTCTCATCTTTCCCTTATTTACAGTGACAGTACCTCATCTTCTATCTCAGATGAATCACCTCTTCTTTGGGAAAGATTTATTCCACCGCAATCTCTCTATCTAGCCAATATTTTTGTTTCACAGATCTGTGAGATATCCTAGACATCACATCCCCTCTTCTCTCTAAGCTACACATTTTTATGTTTTATAAACAGATAGAGTAGCCACCTAAGTTTGGTCATCTGGCTGGCTTTCTGGTCATGTATCAACAGTGCTTGTTGTATTTCCATTGATTATTTGGGAGCTTAGCCCTATGACTTGCATGTTGACACTCTACTTACACTCCACATCTGTAAGTAGCATCCCAGCCTGAAATTACCCAGACCATTCCCAAAAGCAATCTCTGACATGATAAAGTATTACCGTATTTTTGACTGACATAATGCTTAGAAGGTCTTATGATCAGCAAAGCCCCACTATGCTAAACCCTGGACATAACTAGGGAAAGAAACTGAACTCTTCATCTCTAATTAAACTGGTGGAGGTGGAGAGAAAGAGGTTCAGAGTGGGACTGTCAAATTCTGCCTCTCTGACCAGAACTGCTCTTACCTGGGGAACAGAAAGGTTGTAAAAGATATGATCTATTGCAAAAATCCACCTTGGTCCAGTGACGAATGCAGAAAATCTTCCGCATGAATGAACTACCCTCAGTAACCTCATTGCTGTCTTGCAGAGAATTAGATCATGATCCTAGCAGCTGACAATTGATGTCCATCCCAGCAGAAAGGCAAGGCAAATCATAGGCTCACCTTAACACTGTGCCGTTGATGAGGAACAGATTTTGCACTGGCAATATTGATTCAAGCTGTGCTGAACGCTTACTGTGGAAAGGATTGAGGGCTCTTAGGAAGCACATACTTTGGAGACCTTCTTGCTGCTGGCTAGCCTTGAACATATTTCTATCCTCTCTTCTAATGGAAGCATGTTTTTATGTGTAGTAACAATGCATTTTCCTTCTCACAGTGTATATACAGATCTGTGCTTCTTTCTGGCAGGTTAGTTGTGGATGACAGATTGGGAAGGATTTCACTTTGCCTGTGTTTTCTCTGTGGGGTTAGACAGCATATGGGTGTGGTGTTAGATTCTCCATCTCTTCACTTAGACCTTGCGTTAGAGGATCAGGAGGATCTTTGACAGGTGCTACAAGATGGTCCTCTAAAGGGGATTCTGTTTGTGTAGTTGTCAGGTCAAGTGGTGGTGTTTAAGCATATGTACCATAGTGGGTGTCGCAAACAGGTTCCTCTAAGATGTTCACAGCCATAAAACCATTTCAACTGACTTGGTAGTGCTGCAGACAAGCCATCTGCTTGCTCAGAGCTCTTGACTAGGCTACAAACATTTTATACTTTTTTTAACACAGAATATTTCTCTTTGTGTTAAAGTACCATTTTCCCCTATTAATGCCCATTCTCAATGGCCTTGTGGAGATCACAATTTCCATACCTTGACCAGGTGGCCGCTCCATTCAGAAGAAAAAGGGCCAAGAGGTTATCTCTAGCCATACCCAATCACAGTCTTCACAGCTGGTGAGGATCTGTAAATGGCTGAGATTATACTGAAGTAACTGGTGATTTAGTGAGCTGAATCTCCAAAGCTTCATGTAGGATAATGATGATTTGTTACGTGTGTAATGGTCCCTGGAATAAATATTGCTGTCCTAAGTCAGGATCTCATTTTATCAGATGCAGATAAGTTTATGATTCAATTAAATTCACAGGCTAACAAACTACGTGTGTGTATGGGGAAAAGAGGTGCCCACCTCTTTCTAATCATCTGAAAACATGACAGTTTACTGTTAAGCAAGAAGAAAGACTGAAGAAGTTAAAAGATGCCTGTCTAGTGCCATTGTACCAGGAACTGACTTTTTGCCCACATAAATTTTCAGAGGAACTGACAATTTGCCCGTATAAAAGTACAGAGAAGTTTCCTGTGTCCTTGTCAACATGTCTCTGATAAGTACATAGAGTGGGATTCTTGTAGCCTCTGAGATTACCAGGATAAGGTGTGAGAGCTTAAAGCAACTGAAGGAAATAATTAGTGGCTTGAGGAAATAGCAAAATCAACAGGAAAAGACTTTTTTTTTTTTTTTCAGCCCTGATGACAGCCAGGAAAATTTCATTAGCCTTAAGAGCTTTGCTTCACCCTTATATTTCCACCAGAAAGCTGAATTCCCCCTGTTCATGTGTGGTTAGATTTCCTTACTGAAACTACACTGTACTTATTTTATTATTTCTAATACTGTTGAGCTAGTGCCTCTGAGCTCTGCATGGGGAATGGCTTTAGCTGCTAGGTGTTGTACAAGCATAGATAATACATACACTGCTTTGGGCACAGGACAGTTGTGGAAGAGAGGGGAAGGCAGGACAATGGGTGAAAGGGGGACCGGCAGCCCAGTCCTTGTCATGGATCAGGAACTCCTTTCACCACCCTGGGGAAAGGCTAGAAATCTGGGGGCTTCGTTGGCATTCATGGGCCTCCTGTGATGCCTGTGGACCTCTGCTGTCACTCTACAGAAAAGGAGTAATGATACCATCCTGTCTTTCCTCCCAGGGTGCAGGAAATACAAATGCAATGTGTTTAGATAGAAATGTCTTGCAGCCACCTGCAGCCATCCTACTGCTTCAAGACTTGGAGATCCCAGACCGGTGCTCCATGCAGCCTCTTATACTGTTTTTGAAGGTGAGGCAACACAGGATATTTCAAAAGTTCACAGAATCACAGGTTGGAAGGGACCTTAGGGATCATCTAGTCCAACCTTTCTAGGAAGAACACAGTCTAGACAAGATGGCCCAGCACCCTGTCCAGAGGACTCCTGAAGGTGTCCAATGTGGCCGAGTCAACCACTTCCCTGGGGAGATTATTCCAACGGTTGACTGTCCTCACTGTGAAAAATTTCCCTCTCGTGTCCAATCGGAATCTCCCCAAGAGCAACTTGTGTCCTTTCCCCCTTGTCCTCTCCATGTGACTCCTTATAAAAAGGGAGTCTCCATCTTCTTTGTAGCTGCCCCTTAAGTACTGGTACATGGTGATGAGATCCCCTCTAAACCTCCTTTTCTCAAGGCTGAACAAACCCAGTTCTCCCAGCCTATCCTCATATGGCAGGCTTCCCAGTCCTTTGGTCATCCTGGTGGCCCTTCTCTGGACCCCTTCCAGCCTGTCCACATCCTTTTTGTATAGCGGGGACCAGAACTGTACACAGGACTCCAGGTGTGGCCTGACAAGCGCTGAGTAGAGCGGGATAATGACTTCTTTATCTCTGCTGGTGATGCGCTTTTTGATGCAACCCAGCACCCTGTTGGCCTTCTTGGCCGCAGCAGCACACTGTTTGCTCATGTTGAGCTTCCTCTCCACCAGGGCCCGCAGGTCCCTTTCCACAAAGCTGCTCTCCAACCAGGTGGATCCCAGTCTGTGCTGCACTCCCTTTTCCTCTACATTACTCAGCATCATAATTCAGGTCCTTGACACCAGTGCTGCATGGTGCAGGGGAGGAGCCTCTTGCCTGATCCCAGCTGATGGGCTTCCCAGATCTAGAAACACGAGGATTGATGGCCTCTGTAAACACCTTCGCCGCTAGTGCCACTGCCTGTGCTGCTGAATGATCCCCGTCTGTCCCCCCAGGACCTGCTTTTCCCCTTCCTTGCTTGGTGCTGATGCCTTTTAGCATCTGATAGATCACCATCTCTTCTCCTTGCCACAGGTGAGGCATATTTCACTCGCGGGGGGTTTCAAGTGAGGAAGGCTCTGAGACCCAAGCCTTGTCCCTCAGGGCACTGTGCTGCATCTGGGGTTATTTTTATCCCCCGCTTCTGTTCTTTTAAATAGTGTTTTTAAGAGGGATAGGAGATGAGCCCAGAATGTATTTATTGAGCCCAGGGGAGGTGCGTGCATCTGCTAAATATTATTAAGATATCATCGATGAGTTGGTTTCACCTAAAGGCTGGAAGAGGTATGATGTTTACATGGCTCGCATGGGATGGCCTGGAGCAGGGGAAAGGGCTATTTGCTCTGTGATAGCCCTCCATATCCAAGGGAGCAATGGCACAAAGAGGGGCTCCAGGTCTCAAATACAGTCTTCTGTATCTTCTGGTTGTATTGGACGGGAGAAAAGGCTGTATGCTAGGCTCACCAGCATCACTCACAGCAAGATTTCAGTCACTTTTCCTCTTACATAAAGGACTGGTGTTTGCTCCATCCCTCTTGTGCCTTCTACAGAGATCTGCCTACTTGCTAAAGATGTCAGCTCCCAAGCTTTTTTCCTAGGGATTTAAAATTACATTTAGATTCTCTCTTTTTCAGCTGCTTCATTCCCAACTGTTATCCTCCTGACCATGACAGCAAGCCTTGCTGGTCCTGCCTCTCAGACAGCCTTAGTTAGCTGGGAGTAATCCATCATCCCCCACTCTCTATGCTTGTCTCCCAGGCTGGGTACAGCTGACTCATCCCAGTTCCAAAGACCACTGGTCCAGAGTCACTGGTCAAACCTTTAGAAAAGAGCACAGAGGGGTCTTGGATTCCGGGCTAAGAGATAAAACAAGCTTTTCTTGGATGAAACCATCATCCGACATTGATGTTTTCAACCCCTCCCCTGAAAGTTAAATAAACAGTAACTACAGCCCTGTTGTGACAGGAAACAACTCCAGCCCTCTGCTCAGGAGAAGGGAAAGTGTCGTCACCCTTCAGGCTTTGATTGTCTTTATGTTTATGTAATGAATGAAGATCCGGACAATAAAGTGTAATATCAAAACCAGAGAAAGGTAGGAAAGGTGAAAGAAATTAATTTTTCAAAATGTTCTCAGTATTCACTCGATCCTTTCAGTCCTTGCAGGGGAGCACCCGTATCCTATCACACACCTGACATTGCCCCTAGCAAAATTAGTCACGATGGCCCCATGCAGGTTTTGAATATATTGTCTGCAAATTTGGCTGGTCCGACCACTGGTCTGAACACCTGTGGAGCCTCAGAGTCCAGACTATTAGATTAATCTGTCAGTCACTCTATATAACAGCCTGTCCTCCTCTCCATCCTGGTCTGACACTCCCTTCCCAAGCTTGGTGTATAGCTCCAAGATCCAGTTTCACCGGAATGTAAACAGTGTCTGAATCCCCCAACTTCCCCACTTTGCTTCCGCTGTGAGTGCATATTTGCTATATCGGCTGCTTGAAAAGTAATTATCCTCACTTCCCACCTGATAAATTAAAGACCCCCAGGTTCTTTGCTTAATGGTGCAGAGCGATCCAAAAGTGATTCTCCTGCAGAAGCTGTTAGGAGAATGTCCTAGCAACCCCACGCCCCTCTGGACCTCATTGCGCTGGGACGACAGCCCATTAATCAGCCCGACCTGGCTTGGAGATGGCAAAGGTCGTGCTGCGTGAAGTCTAATCGGAAAAACAAATTCCGCCCCTCTGGAGTGCTTCCTGGCAGGGACGAAGGGGGAGACTCGCTTGGTTTCACACCTAAGTACCTTAAGTATTTTTCCAAGACTACAAGACAACTGATGTGAAGGGTTTGTACTTCAGAGGAGCACAAGCCCCCAGGGCTGTGTCTACGCTGTTCTGAAGTGTGGTTTAGGGAAAAACTGGGAGAATGAAGAGCTCCCAGATCAACCCACTTTGCATCTGTTGAGTCGTTTCCTGGGGAAGCAGGGATCAAGCCTGCTGGAGCACATGCAGCTCCAGATTTGGTGAAGTACAACCTTGGACCATGCTGGCCTATCCACTGCCTACAGGCACAGATGAAAGACTGGTCTCAGGCTCAGGATAGCCCTGCAAATTCAGTGTGGCCTGTCAGTGGTTTCCATATAAGACAGACTGAGCCACATCATACCAAAAGTCCAGCTGCCCTCAAACCCTCTTAGTCTCTGACAGGGACCAACAGTGGATGCCTGGGGAAGGATGATGCTTCACAGGTAACTCTCCCAGCATCTGGTGGCTCAGAGGTGCTGTATCTGTGATTAGGAGCCCTTGATGGATTGTTTTTCCATTAATCTGTCCATTCATGTTTTAAGTCCATGCAAGCTTTTTGCTTCCTCAGTGTCTGTTGTCAGACTTGAACTGTTCAATGATGCATTATGTGAAGTGCTTTGGTTTTTTTTTTGTTATGAGCCTGTCTCCTTTCAGCCTTACATTATGAGGGCCAAACTACAACCATCTCCTATTCATCTTCTCTGTTTAGACATCTGTAATACCTTCTTGCAGTTGTAGAGATGTGCTCTTGCCCTACTTGTGACGGTATTGAAATTTTACACCCTTCTTGATTCTAGTTTGTACTACTCATGAAAATGCAGTAGTTTATTGCAGTGATCCTAAAATCCATGAACCTAGGATATAATAACATAAATTAGATGATCTGTCTGTGAAAACATCTCTTCCATGCTGGCAGGTGGTGATGTTCACAATTTGATAAACATAACCTGCAATATATTCTTGTGTTGGCTTAGTACAAGGAAAAAACCCCAACACCTCTGGTTGTCTAATATCATGCTTGAGATTTATGGCCCAAGAAAGCAGTCCTGTAGATGTAGGATTGAATGCATTGGCAAGCAAAGAAGTGGCTGCCATTTGGCTCCGCACCAGGAATGGTACTGTGCTATAGTTTTTTGCTTTCTCATAGACTCTATAACAACCGTATGCAGTTAATCTTCTGATTCTTGGGTATAAAATGGTATGTTCCTTCATGGGTGGGAGAAAACTGTGTAGCACCAACACCACTACAGGTGCATCACTCTACAGCATCACCTTTACCTCTGGCAAGTGTTTGCACATATTTAGCAGTGAGCCCAGCAGTGATATTTTCATCATTGCTTTAGGGAAGACAGATCAGCAGCTTGTGGCTTGTGCTGATAGATTCAGTTTACACTTCTTTAGTAGTTTCAGCCTCTTGCATTTGCTGTAGGTATAATGTTATCATGTTTGTATCACCAACACCTCTGTTGCTAGTTTGTGATACTGAGTTGTATTTATCTGCATACACTCTGGTATTACAAAGACAATTTTAAGATAAACTACAGATGCCACTACTTGCTTGCTTTGTTTTTGTGGCATGCACAAAATCCTCCACCCAGCCTCTTAGTCCAGAAGAGTTTCCAACTAATTCTGTTTGTACCAGAGGTGCTTCTGTTTGGTTTTGTGGCCATCTTGAAGTTATGCCTCTCCTTATGCACTTGCATATACCAAAGTTCACAGGACGGTAGTAATCTTCCACCTGTAGTATGTTTGAGAGAGCAGGGCAAGGTATGAGGGCCTTGAACGCAACCCTCAGCCCTTCCTGCATTCCCAGACGTGATTCAAGTTCCCCAAAACCCTTAATGGCAGAAACTCTCAATTGCTCTCTTGAACTTTGACAGGACAGTAGGCTTTTAAGCCTATTTTAGGTGCTGTGGGAGGCAGTTTGGATAGGTCCTATTGTGCCTCAGCTTCTGTGAGTGAGCAAAAGCCCTGTCCTATTTCACAAAGGGGTTGAGAAGTCCATGCAAGTAGTGACATATTCAGACAATAGCACTGAGAATCAGGGAGAAATGTTCCATGTTCAGACATAGCCATATCTAAGTGCCTTGGCACAGCATTATCTTTGGAGCGTAAGGCTTTGCCATCCATCTTGAAGGGGAACAAACAGAGGAGAGTGAAGTAAGCAAGGAGCAAAGTTTGTACAGGTATTGCATGAGTGAATAACGGTAAGAAAGAGGCTGTGCTGGTTCACTGGATGAGAGTGAAAATTTCATGTGGAAATTTCCCAAGGAATGGTTCTGGCTAGGCATGTGTTTCCTTTCCCTGCTGTAAAAATTTGGTGGGCTGGGTTTTAGTAGTACTTGCAGGCAGTGGATAGTTAAGTGCCGAGTGTGACTCTTGGTTCTGTTCCTGCCTTTTTTTCCCTCTTCCTTTTTTGCGGAGGCTGGGAATATGCTTGTACCTCTGCCTTACAGCTGTACTTTGGTATCTCCTTTTTAACTTGATGTGAATTTCTTTCCCATCCCCAAAGTAATATCCCCATTGTTACAGGCTAAAGTACACACAGACTGTCCTGTTCTGCTCTATTCCAGCTAAAGGACAGAAGTGAAGCATAGGGAACATGATGATAAGAAATCTGCTCTGATGAAAAAAAAGATTATATTCTTCCATTCTGGATAACTGGATCCACACCCCACATAATGTCTATAGGTTGCCACCCCACTGTTTGGGGATAGCAATGCTTCTTGGCCAGCAAGATGGTCCTTGTTGGGCTTCCAGCAATTTAAAGCATGTTCCAGGTGCATAGAGCTTAGACTTTGGTTTGACCCTGCTGTAGAGGCTTGCTTCTCTGCTACGTGTCCTGGCACTGGGATCATCTGAGCAAAGTCTGCTCCTGGGTCTAGAAAATGGCAGTGGGGCCTGTTCTGTGCGCTGAGCTGAAGACCCTCTTGCTCCTCTCCCCCCACTGTGAAGGGGCCAGCGTCAGCTTTCAGGAGAGTCTGCTACAAAGTGTGCCCTCAGTGTCCTGATTATAGGCTGATCTTTCAGTGGGGCGGGGATATTTATCCATGGAAATGGTCATGCAGCTGCTGGGGAGAAGCAGATGAGGCTCCATGAGGCTTAACTGATGACTTTTATGGGTGAGGCTGGGGTGAATGGCTTAGAAAGACGACTGAGCAGAGGGTCCTTGGAGGCATATGTTGAAAAGAGCTCTTCTGGAGGGAAGTGGAAACAGAGGAAGTATTTTTGCTGCAGGAAAGGGGCTGTGGCAGATGCTTCTCAGCTGGAAAGTGTGGAATTCTATGGAGTCATGTTCTCATGCTGTCAGCAGGGAGAAGAAAAGCTCCTGCTAGATACAGTGGCTTCAACTCTGCTCTACTTGCCATGCTCTTGGCCTCCTCGCCATACTGGGATATCCTTCCATGCCAATAGCATCACTCTCCACAGCTTGTGAGCAGGCTGTGGATCTTTGTAGTTCATGATACCGATACTGGTTAGTACTGACATGAAAGGAATTGGGTTGAGGGAAACTGAATCATAGCTTATATTCTCTACTGCTGACTCTCCCAGCTGATGGCTCAGGGACCGCTGCTGGTTCATGAGAACTCAGAATATGGCTTGTGAAACAGCAGAGAAAAAATGAATACAGCAAACACAGAGATGCCTTCTTGCACAGCCAACATCCAGCTTCTGTCCTGGAAAAAAGAGGAGACTCACTGGAGCCTGCTGGACACAAGGGCAGCAGTGAATGGGTCAAGGTGCCCTTCTTTGTGGAGGGCAGTGGCACCAGCTGCAACAGAGAAAGGAGCGGGATGTGGGGAAGAGCCTGCCAATGAGTGAGGGAGCCAGAGGGAGATTCCTGAGAAGCCCAGAAAGTATTCTGAAAATGGGGACCCAACCCAGCGTAGCAAATGCAGCATGATCCTCCCTAACACAGCATGGGGAAAGCAAAGAGCAGCCCAGCTGCTTGGATACTCGACACCAGGATCACTCTCAGCAGCTCCGTTCCCTGGTGCTGCTTGCTGTTGATGTCTGAGAGCCATTTCCAGCATGGGATTTCATGTGTGAAGCCTGTCCAGTATACGGCAACTGCTGAGACTTTTGGAGGGTGAGACTTGGTTATGGACTGGGAAGTGAACACAAGTGACCGTTGCTAGACACCAAGCTGAGGCACGTGAAAATAATGAAATGGGTGTCCAAACTGGGACCTCTCCTGGGGCTGCACAGCGCTGACAAGCTGACCCTGGATGTGCTGCATCTCTCAGCTTCACAGCTCCTGACACACAGCACCAGCTCTCCCATACGTCAGGAGTCACATTCCCCGTTGCTGGAATGCAGCCACCTCTGGAGCAGAACCCAGCAGCTGTTTAAAGAATTGACAGAAACAAACCAGGGACAGGATGCGAAGACACAGCCAAAGTGCAGAGGAAAACAAGGGAGGGAAAAATGTCAAGGGTGAGTGTGACGATTATAATCAAATGATAAAGAGCATGGCAAGTTACCAGCATCAGCAGAGCTAAAGGAACCACCTGGGTGTTTCCTGTTGGCCTGAAGCAAGCACAGAGTAATGCAACTTAGCTTAGACCTAGACCTTTCTTTTACATATTATGCCCTGCCACACTCCCTTGTGTTTGTTATGGCTAAGAATGCTGATGTAGACTGATATAATAGCTTAGCTGATGCTTAGTAACCCAAGAAGCCATGATAACCTGGAAAGAAGCATGAACTGTTTGTATCTGGTGGATAAGGAATGTGAGGTTTGGTTTCTCTCTTCAAGCCAGTTTCTCTCTTCAAGCCAATTTCACTGTTAGGTCAAGCTGTTAGCCTGTTTTCTGTTCTTCCAACCCTGCTCCTCAGAACCTCTTGGACACTAAAAGGATAACCTAGAAAATAATCTAGATGCACTTTAAAATGCCATCAGAAGAGTCAGAAATGATTGAAAGTCTGAAAAGGTTGTGGTTTGGAGGTGCTTGTGTGAATTTTATCTGCTGAGAAATGAACCATGGAAGTACCACACTATGTAAGTCTTATTTCCCAGCGACCTGCCCCAGGCCTCTGTTGCAGAGAAGACACCACACTGGATCATCAGATAATTCAATTGGAAAAGTCCTCAGGAGTCCTGTGGACCTACTTGTTGATTCTGGGGCGTCAGTGGGCTGTTGGTCTGGCACAGCAGAGCTCCTCTTCTCTCCCTCTCTTCCAGCCCAGTAATGGGTATTCATCTGAGTTAGTCAAGGGTATCTGGACTGGCAATTACCTCCAGACTCCAGCTTAAAAGAAATTAATTAGAATGAGCCATCAGCTGAATCCACCAGTGAGACCACTGTGTGGAGACATCCGGGGCTTTGTGTGGTGGCACCCATCTGAACGGGCTGGCCCTTGAAAGGAGGCAGAGCGGGGAAAGAGAAGCAGAAGGTTTTGAGGTGGATAATGGAAGAATGAAGAGACAGGAAGCCATGAATTCCCACACTGCTATTGCCCTTGCCATTTCAGTCCAGAGAAAGCCCTCTGCTCCCCACACACGGACTGCTACTCACCACTATTGTGTCTGGCTACTTGGAAAGCCGTTTGCAAGCCTCCCCTCATTGCATTCAGTGTACAGCCACAAGAACAGCAGCCGTCTGGATTCCCTCCAGCTGTCCAGTGAGAGAAAGGGAAAAGCATTTAGTAGTAGCAGAGAAAAGTGGGGAAAAAATAAGAAAAGGCCAGAAATCATTTTTCCTGGCACACTGTGACGCACAGACTTGGGAATGAGGGTTGTGAAAGCTTTTAGTTTAGCTTATTCTTTTCTGGTCTGACAGCTGATAAGTCCCACAGCTCAGAAACATCTGACAGGACTGGCTGAAGTAAGTTCATCTTTCATCTGCCCATCATGCTCTTGAAGTGGAGAGTGACAGAGCTGTTTCTCCTCTGTCTGAATGCTGCTCTCCTTCCTTCTCCCTGTTTCGCGTGCTGTTGTTTGGAGCTTGGGAAAACCAGTTTCCTTCCTGCCTACAGCCTTCTCCCCAGGTTCAGGGCAGCATCCGTCTGCCCTTGCACCTGCTCCCTACAGCTGTGAGCTGCCTCTGCTGAAACCATTTGCACCCAATGCAGCAGCAGGCTAATGGGGCCCCTCCAGCTTCCTCTCGACTCCTTTCCCTGTCATATTTTCCTTGCTGCTCTTGCAATTAGCACGCTTGTTCGCTGCTTTTCTCGCCAACTCCTTCTGCTTTCCTGACACACTCCCCCTTTTAACCTCCCCCGACTGCCTGTGCACTTGCTACAACGGGGCTTCTCAGATGCGGCTTTTGAGACACAGCTCCTCTTCCTTGCTCTGTGCCCTGTCCCCAAAACTGCTGAGGATCTACCTCCCAGCTGCAGAGGTGTAGTCCTCATGTCCTGCTCATTTTAAAGGCCTTTAGCATCTTCCATGGGCCAGTTAGATCTCCACTGGCTCTGGCCCCACCTAACCTGTCACATAGTTGTTTCTCAGTGGGATTTACCCCTGTCGTCGACCAACCACAACTTCCATGGTAGCTCAGAAAAAGCAGAGCCACCTCTTATGCACCAGGCAGTTACCACAGCTCAGCTGGTGAGGAATAATTTGCATTCCCTGCAAATTACCACCCCAGGTTATCACTTGTGATGGGTGGCACATACTCTGATGCACCTGTTGGGCTGGTATAGTACACCAGTCGGTGTGCTACAGGTATTGCCCTTTGGGGGAAGACTGCATCAAGACAGAATACATTTGGCAAACCAGCAATTGCCATGGGATGGGAAATCTGAGTGTTTGCATGGTGCTTGATGAAATGACAGCAGTGGACAGCAAGGAGCAGTGTCTGAAATTGGGTCACCTGAATATTTTTCCACGTGCAGAGCTATTTCTATGTGCTCTTTGCTTTGTTCGTGCCCACCCATATAACATTTTTTATTGTGAGGATAGGTAGAGGCAGGGACTACTTTTTCAGCTGAGGTCATGTGTCATCTAGAATGAGGTTAAGGTTTTTGAGGGGGCACTGGATCTCTAGCCTGGTAGTAGATGACAGAGAAGTATTAAAGGCAGCAAAAGAAGAACCTAAGATCCCAAGCTACAGAATGGAGATATTTTATTCCAAAGGTGGGGTTCTTTCCCATAGACTGGTTGGAAACAAAACAAAGGGAATAGTTAGAAAAAAAAGAGACCATAAATTATTTGGATTACAAATGGCACTGTACTTTGACATAAATTTTAACAGCTAGGAAAAATATGAATGATAATAATTAAAAAAAAAACCAACAAAAAAAAACCCCAAACCAAACCACTCTCCAGGCTGCTGGGAAATCTTGCTTTGCTTCCTGCAGCAGAAAATCAATGATTAATTTCACTTGAACTTGACAGGCTGCATCTCCCAAATAAGGCACACCACTGGACACACTTGAAAATGTGAAGCTGTTTCAGCAAACTCCCTCCTTTGCATCAGAAGGCTGTCGTTTTAGTCTGCGGTGATTTGTTTTCTCATGCATGTGATTTGCTGGAGAAAAACAAGCACCTGCTTTGCAAAACAGGACCTCTAACATTTAATTTACTCACCTCTTTTAATAGGCTGCACATTGTGAATTCTTCTGCATGGGTTCTGCAGTCCTTTGCTCCCACAGCTCCCCCACTCATCCTTCCCAGATTCAAACTATGTGGCCGGGTTATGTCTGGCCACCAGCTGGGCCCCAAAATCCGTGCAAGAAGCTTAGCTGAATCCTCCCCATATCTCATGCTCGGTCTCACAATATCTGTTTATATCCTGTAAATTAGTGCAATGTGGCCCCTAACCAGATCCTCACAATTTTACAAGCAGCAACAAAAGTCTTGCAAGGCAGCCGAGAACCTGATGGGCCGGTAAAAGCTCTGGTAAAATTGCTCTCAGCTTAGTATGCCTGATGGTTCTTTGAGATGCAGCTTGAAAAACAGAGAAAAGAGAGAGAGAAAGGGGGGATAGGGGGAGAGAGAGAAAGTGTCTCAAGTATTTTGTTGAGTTGCCGGATCTGGTTCAGCGCCATTAAGAAAGGGGATATTGAAGAGTGCTTTTCATTCCACCATTTTGCAGTGGGTAATTGCTTTGCACCACGTGCATTGGGTTTTGATGTTAGTCCAGCTGCAGTAACACAAGTTACAGGTTGTTCCAGTGCAAATGTGTTATTTGAGTCGTCTCTTTGCTCACACTATGACTAAACAGAAGCAGCTGTGGCCAGAGGGCCATCAGTGTTTTGTATCACACAATCTGGCATTTAATGGGAAGTTTTCAGGTTTTTAGTTGGAAAAATTTTCTTTCTTCCATGGCTGGAAGTTTTGAAGAAAATTATATTTTGCGTGATGCAAAAGAGTGCCCTGAGAAACAATTGTCCTTTCCACTGGAGATACAAGCCCGGCACCATCTCGGCCTCCAGTATGACTCTCACATATTATAAGCCTCATCATGCCCAAGAGCCACCAATGTGTGTTGGTCAGGCAAGCTATCTGTGCATTTCTGGAGGCCATTAGTTTCAAGAAAATAAAACTGGAGTAAGGACAGCTTGGAATAACAAGGCTATATTGTTTAAGCCAGGGCAAGAAGATCCCATCAGTCTGCAGCCCTATAACCTGCAGGGATGAAAATTTCTTATTGCTCAGATATTCAGAACTAGTCTGGAGAAAGCACTGAAAGGGAACAAGCTTGTCTTAGCAGAAAAGTGTAATAGATGTCTCTTACCCAGCTTTACCTGGGACTTGCATAGGGTTTTAGCCATCAGCAACAACTAGGAGCCTAGGACTTCGGGTGAGCAGCTCTGCTTGACTCCAGGACAGTTAGGCAAGAAGGGGCAAAGATGCATGGCTGTGAGATCTGGGCTGGCTCACAAAAGAAATTTTGTATGTGAATCTGGGTATCTCCTAAATTTTTTTTAACATGTTTTTGTGATTGTTCTCAGGCCCTCAGGAGCAAGCCAACCTTAATGGCTCTACTTGCAGGCTGGACCATTTGACAAACAAGCAAGTGAATGAATGGAAACATAAAGATGGACCATCTAAAAAGGCCCATTTTCCATTTATTATCCTCCTTAGAAAGAAGCAAGGAAACAAGAAAGATCTACTCAATAGAAAACATGGTTCCCCAAAGGTCTCATATTCCTTAATTGCAGCTAGAAGCAAGTGACTTTCTCAGGTTTGGTGCAATGAGCTTTTGGAAACCACTGGGATTAAAACTCAGGATCTTGAATCCAACTGTTATTTCCCCCTTGAAATCCTAGACCACACAGCTTTCTGCTTGTAAGTGTATGGGCACATCTATGCACATGGAGGGGAAGCTCTGCATCACATAGGTGGTCTGCTCTCTGAGAGGATACACATGGTCACCATGTTGAAAATCATGAGTTACTGTGGGGAAGAAGGATGCTGGTTCTGACAAGCCCGTCAGCTGCCTGTAACTGTCACCTTCTGAACCGTACCTCTTTCATTTTCTCATTCAATTTGTTTTTTTGAATGGCCTTCATGCTTAAACCACAATTTACCAATGGCTTTCCTTGGTAATTCATTTCACACATTCATTACAGTCCGTTTGGCTATAAACACATGTGGATTTCCTTTTTAACTCTTAATTTCCTAAGTTTTCGATAGAGAGGTTCTAAAGCTAAACCACAGGAATGGTCTATGCAGCTCTGGTTTATTAAATCTGCCCCACTGTGTCAAATGTCTACAGTGCATACAATTATTTAGGCTAAGCTACAGTTATGAGAGAATTCATTTCACCCAAGGGTAGATTAAGTCTGTGGGTGTTTTGTATCAGAATGGTGATACTCAAATTGCAAGACAAGATGGAAATGCTAAATTCTTAGGGTCTCCTCAGATCCCAGTACACGCTCTGGAGTTCATGACTTCCAAAACCAGGTTCAGCCAACTACTTCCTCTCCATACATACTGCATAATCCGTGTGCATAAGACTACACTAAAAAAAGCTGTATAAGTGCCAAAGGTCAAGGTCCTCTGGGTCCTTTATGGGAAGTAAAGCCAAGGTACAATTAACTCCAAACAGGCAGAATGTCTGAGTGGAAGAAATAACAACAGATGGAAATATGTACAGTCAGCTTTATCAGCAACCATTTTTATACCCTCAGGTGATGGACATTTCAGACTACTTGGATAAAATTAGACAGGAAAGAGACGGGTGGGAAAGTTGTTAGTATCTCAGTCTGGTCATACACGGTATTAAGAACCCAGCAGGCAATTGCAACTACAAATTAGAGAAAGTCCAAAACTTCAAGAGAAGTCCTGTGATTTGTGCCTGGAGGTGATGAAGCCCCTGAGGAGTAAAATACTGAGAGATTCAGTCTGATGCTTCTGCTATTGCATGTAACTCTATAAAGAACAATTCAAAAGCCAATTGATTCCTCTGACTCCCTCATCCTGGGCTTTATCAAGTTTCTCATTCTTTCCACTTTGGGACATCTGCCCTGTAAAATAAAGTGACAATAAATCAACTCCTTACAGTGGATACTATCTATCATCAGATGAAAAACACTGGGGATTTTCCTCATTTAGTTTAGTTTTGTTTTCTGATGAATGTGGATCAGTTGCTCATTAGAGTTTTACCCCAGTCAAAGAATCTTCACAGGAAAGTTTCTGTGAGGACACTTCTGAAAGTAGGCCCACTGTAGTTTTTGAGATCAGAGTGGATGACAAATCTAGAGAGATGGCTCCTCACTAAACACAAGACTGAGACCTAGGAGGTATAGACTCTGTGAGGGTCTGTCATGAGAGACAAGGAAAACAAAACCAGATCACCAAAATCCTCTTTTTTTGGCAGTTCTCCAGTGGAATACAGCACAATTTGTCCAATGGGAAATCTGGCGTCTGGGGAGACAGATCCCTCTTGGCAAAGGACATTGTTCACCAGTCTTCCTCTTGTGCTCTGAAGCTGGTGGACATATCTAAAGCCCAGCCTCCTGTTTCAGCCCTTCCTTGAACATTGTGTCCGTGACTCTGGCCATCTCAGTGGTTCTCTGCTGGCCTCTTTTCACCTGCACTAAATTTTTCTTATACAGGGGGCCCATAACTGTCCAAAGGAGTTCAGGTGTTGCCCCTTGAGTGAAGAATGAAGGGAAATGATCACTTTCTTTAATAATTTAAAGTCCACTGCCTCACTGCCTCCTTGGCTGTTGCTCCTTTCCATAGATAGTCACTTAGAACCACTAAGTACTGTGCAAATCTCTTATTTGCCCTTGACCTGGGATGCCAAAGAGTCTCTGACCATCACTGTTACAGGCTGACAACACCACTGTAAAGACCTGAGGAGTTCCCAGTGGTTTCAATGGTTTTGGCTGGACTGACTTTTGCTGTTTGTGTGCCGCATTAAAGCTCATTAAATCACTAACAGTGATTCACCAGGGAGGAGGCAGACCAGGCAGTTGTCTAAAACCTAACCTGTAAATATCATGGGGTGTGTTTTGCTTTGCTTTTAGCTGACAAGTGGGACAAGTAAAAGGATTTTTTCCCCTGTATGTCACTGAAGGGAGAGAGATTCCTATAGGCAACTTACACCACATAAAAGTTTACCTTTCCCCTCAGTCTGGGCAAAGTTTTGTGATAGCGAGAAATCATCTTAAGGGCTCCTTCTGCCCACAGCAGCTGCAGATCCCTCCCAGCCACAGCTCTGAGTCTTCTTGAGAGCCTGCCCCTCTCGCAGGAAGTGTCCCGCTGCCCGACAAGCAGATATAAGACAGCATTAAAGAGACAACATGTTCTCAGAAAAAATATTCTAAATATAACAAGTCTATTTTTATTAAATTTGACCAACGGGACCCCTGCTTCCTAATCAGAGAGCCTGATTTGCTGACTCCCCCAGATCTAGCTGCCCTGGCTCACTACAGCTGTATCATGAGATAGAATTACATTTTCATAATGACTCAAATCTTTTCCCAAGTCCTTAAGTATTTTCACAAAAAAAGGAAAAAAATAAGGAAAGAAATTAAAAAAAAAAAAAAGGCAGAAACCCCCACACCCTCTCCTGTAAAATTCAGGCACCAACCCTGAGTTGTGTGTGGTCTTTTTTGACTTTTTTTTTTCCTTCCCTCAAGACATGGCTTATTGCATTGGTCTGGATGCTGTCCTACCAGCACAGTCTGCTGGCCAAGCCCTGATCCCAACAACAAAGCCACCTTGGCAGGTGCCAAAATAAACATCAGCCTCCAGCTACCTGTACCAACTGCTGATGCTTCTGTGTGTGCCGTGGACCACGAGGCTGGAAAGGCAGCACCTTCTCCCCCAGTTCCTCTCATGTGTATTAGTCCTTTGACCTGGTCGTTTTTATTCAGGGGACCCCTCAGGGCACTGCAACCTGGAGAGCTATTTTTAAATGCCCTTTGTTTAAAACAGTGTGAAGTTGTCCAGAGAGAACTGGCTGTGAAAACGACAGAGGCTGAAAAACATGTGTGTATGATATGGAAGCTGCATGTGTGCAAGCATGGTTCATACCTGCAACTTCAGCTTTCTATGTAGTTTTAGCTCATGTGGGGGTGTGTGTGTCCCCTCATGTATAGAGTGTATGGGTGTGTGCCTGTGGGTTTATTCCAAAGGGACCCATTTTTGATGTCAGCTGTATCGCTCATGACTAGAGTAACTCCACTGGGAGCCAGTCCAAGGCTTTTTGATTACAAAATCGCTTCCATTGGATTTACAAGGTGCAGCTAGAATTAGGAGGCATTTAAATTAATGAATGATGTAAAAGGGGAAGTTACAGGTCGTGCTTAAATTGGTCAGAAAATTACAGGAGTCAAGTGGGGAAGGTGCAGTCTGGCCAGTTGCAGGCACTGAAGGGGCTGGGGAAGCTGGGGCTGGCAGGCACACATGAGCATTACTTTGTTCCCCTTCTTTTTACAAGCTGCGGTCGTTGCTTTTCCACATTCCACCGTATAAAATAGACTGGGTCTCAAAGACCTGCTTCATAGTCAGTTAAAAGACTGCTAAGGACTTGCTTGGGCTCCAGAGCCTGCTCTGCTCAATATGGCTTCAGTTTGACTCCTGCTTTTGGATTGTATGAGTGGGCAGACCTGACCGGATTAGGAGCTTTCTCCTGCCCTGGATGCATGCCACGCCTGCCCAGTTGTGTCCTTCAGTATCCACTAGAATTATTCCCTATAAACACATGCATAAGGTTTAGAAGAGCCCAGAACTTTCTCTGCCTGCACCTCAGTGGATCTGTTTAAGGTTGTCACATTTCAACAAACAAGGACAAATCTAAGCATTGGAGATGACTTCCAAACTGTATGCAGATGTTAAAGCACAGAGTACAACTAATTAAAGATAAAAGCAAATAAAGCAAAGTCCAAAAATACAAAATTAAAAAGTATCTGGAGGAAGGAGAAAGGAAGAAAAAGCAGTCTCTTTTTTCCCCAAAGACTTGTGGAACAGCTGACTGAAATGTCAAAGGGAAACAGGTTTTGGAAGTTGTATTTCAGCTCTGCAAACTTGTTTCTATGCCCTTTCCTGGTTCAACATCTGCAACCCATATTTCATCCCTGTAGTGCTTGTTGGAGGACTTCATTTCCCAAGAGTGGTGAAGGTGACACATTATGTTCAGGATACATGGGTTCAGATGTTGATTAGAGTTCACAAGGGGAAGGGCTCAATGGTTTCAGATGAACAACAAGACCCTCAGCTAATGTTAGGTCTAAGTATAATACCTCAAAAACAGGTTCAGAAATCTATCATGAGTGGAAGCTGTTGTGTGATTTATACTGGGTGCATGGGTTTGTCTAGTTGGTTTTTAAACCTTGTTTCCTAGAGAAGGACACCTATGCTACCTGGCTCAGTGTGTGTGCATGCATGGCTGTGTGTGTGCCTGTCTCTCTGTGCTGTTCCCAGGACTTTCAGAGTCCTGATTTGTCTCCCATCTGTGGGATAAACACAGCTACCACCGATGTTACATTCCTAAAAGTTTTGAGAAAAATTGGCAGCTGGTGAGACCAGGGCTCTCACTGTGGTGCAGGAGGGAGCGTGAGGATGCCTCTTCTTATAGACCACAGAGACATTTTGTTTCATCCATGGCAAAAATTGTGATGGGAACTTGCACCTTAAGGGGCAGAGATAGAGAGCAAAAATATATGAAATCAGTACTAGTGCAAGCTCTTAGGGAGCTGTTGTAAACAACATGTAGCAGGTATTATAAGAGTACAAGGAAAATCCTCAAAAGGGCACTCCGGGTACTCAGCATAGGGAGTAGATGGAAGGCTTATGTTCCTAGGCCACCAAGATGATTTGGAAAGTTTTATTGCTGGTCTCTAGAAGCCCAGAAGCAAAACTGCCAGGATTTATTTTCCTCCTGGAGAGAAGCAAAAGAGCAAAGTCGAGAGGCAGTTAACCCAGGGACACTTAAAAAAGATAAATCTGTTGAAAGTCAGTATTTCCCTAAATCAAAGAACTTGAGGGAGGGATTTTTCTTCTGAGGGAAAAAAATCCATTTTGCCAAAAAAGTGCAACTTTTTGTTTAAGAAAATTAAGCTCTTCTTAACCTAATTTTTCCCACACTTTCTCCCCCCCTGGAAATAGAAAAAGTTAGTGTTTAAATCTGTGTTTTAATGTTCTAAAGTATGAAGGAAGAAATAACTCAGTGTTCTGTGGCAGGAAGCCACCACAATTTTAGGGGCAATCACTTTTACTCCTAAACTAAAATATAGGATATAAACAAAATAAAACAATGCATGTTTTACACATAAGAAAGCCCCAAATCACTTCCTGATCACACTGAACCTACAGCTTTTCTGGTGGAGAGAAAACTGTACAGAATGTTTTTGCTAGGCTCTGCTGGGCTACTCTCCTGTTCTACCTTCAGCTCAGATACTGGGTCCTTCGTAAGGAAGCAGTCACTGTGGCAGGTGGATGAGGTTAGCTTCAGTCATGTCATAAGCAAACTTGGTGTGTCTCTGGGGAGCAGAAGGAAGGAGAGTTCGTTTCTGAGACAAAAGGCAGCTGGCAGGCAGAATCCAAGAAGACCAATACTATCTTCTCTAGGAGAAAGTTCAGGATCTCTCTTCACTTGGCTCTTTGTGTTTCTTGTTGTTATTCTTGTTTGAGAGACCAGGAAAGTCCCAGAAGGACACAGCAGAGCTACAATCAGATGCCAAAGCAAAAAGAAATGGTATAAAGTCCTGCAGAATGGAGAGGAGTTTACAGGGATGTCCAGGCTTTCAGAAGTGCACCCAAAGGTTCCCATTTTGGGAGTTGGGTTTTGGGAGCCTGGCCTGACAGCCATGCATTCTGCATGAGCTGGCAGTTTCATTTCTCTACCCAAACACAGGGTTGTCTGCATTTCTGTAGTGAAAGCTGATATTGCAAGGGAGGAAAAAACCAAATCGAACAAGGGAAGTGTGTTTCATTTGACAATGGGTCTTTAGAGCTTGCATTTTTAGATCTAAACTCTTGGAGTAAAAAAAAAAAAGGCCAACCCACGTCTGAGATATGTGCAAAATATAGCTCAAATCTAAAGGCTGTAACTGTGTGAGAAAAGTCAGATGTTAAACAATCACAGTTTTATTCCTCCCAGCAAGACAGCCTGTGCACCTGTAGCTATTATTGTCTCTACTGTATAAAGTGAAAATGAATATCACATTGTATTGAAAACCCTCATGGAATACAATTACTCAGCAGGAACTGTCCTAAATCTATCAGCTGTAACTCACTTGTAATTTTGTGGGACTAATGCAGAGAAATGTTTCTCCATGCATGGTTTGCCCCCAGCCTTTCCCCCCATTAATACATTTCATCTACTTTTGCTTACGATGGCTAAATTACTTGTGAAAGATTAATTACCTATGGGAAGTGTCTGTCTTGGTCTGTAGGAATGACATTATAGTGAACATTAAATGCTGACACTATTAAACTCTGTTGGACATGTTTTGATATAATAACTCTGCAGACCACAAGTGAAATGGGTCCCTCACCAATTCACTACCTCATTGTTTTTCTGTCATCAGCAAACTTTGGGATATAGTCTCAGCTGACATAGCTCAGAGTTTCATTCATGTCAGCAGAGTAGCTTATTACAGCTTTTTATTTCCCTAGAAGTTTTGCTGAGTTTCCAGCTGCAGATGGGAATCTTTGCTCACCAATAACCTTGACCTGAGATGCAGAAGCCGCCATTTTCCAGGAAGATCTGTGGGCTGGTTGGGAAACTGAGGCTCTTTCAATTGTAATCAACAGTTCAAAACAAAACACGTTTTTCTTGCTGTGTTTCAAAATTAATTTTTGCCACCTTAGAAAGTAGAAAAGTTTTAGAAAGTTAGTTTTGCTTTGGTGCGCAGAAACTGCAAATGTGGTGAGTGGAAGTTTGGGGAAGTTCTGTACCCTTTTCCACTGGAAAGAAAAGCAGAAAAAGTCTGAAAGAACCGAGGTAGAGCAGTGGTGGAAGGACCCTAACTTCCTGCCTTGCTCCACCACACACACATCCCTCCTTCCCCGCCCTCCCCCCCCCCGCAGTAGCAATAATATTTTTAAAAGGCTAAGAGATTTTATAAAATCTGTTTTCTTTCCCTCCAGCCATCCATTTTCTATTTGTCTGTTGTTTTATCTTTCACTTAAGAGGAATTGTTTTCAACCTCCTGTTGATTTGCTGACCTCTCAACACCTTCAGTGAAGGAATGAACCCCGCAGAGCAGCTTTAGTCAACTGGATTTTGACTTGTCACTATTGCTGTACATGGTAAGGTGCACATGTGGATCACAGGTTGACTGACTTACACCTGAGAGCAGAGACCCCACTCCCATTCCTGGTCGTATAGCTCTTCCTTCAACAGGAGCCGGAGGGAAACATTATCCAGGCATCCCATGTCTGTGTTAGCATTGCCACATATGGTAGCTTTGCCTCTGGGGACTCTCTCCATGATGGACAAGAAATCAGCATAGTTTCAGCTAAATCAACTAAACAGCAGATTTCTTGTGGCCTTTTTGAATTACCAAATGAGTTCTGTATCCCAAGGACACTATTTGGGTTAGGGAAACTTACTTTCAAAATCCATTTAGCTCCTTTCCCAAATCTGAATTTCTCCTTACCATTGCCTATTTCCCCCTTGCTCACAGAACTGGTGACTGATCTCGTTCCTCCCCTGCCTGCATCATTTCCCCCTGCAAATTCTCATCTGCTGCATGTGTGCAAAATTCACTGCCCTCCCCCTGTGCCATACTCTCCAGCTTTATCCCTTGGAGTTGGTTGAAACTCCTCGGGTACCCAGTAGGAGCAGATGTGTTTGGCTGTCTCACCACAACAGCATGGTAGACGCCATCCTGCATCACTGGGACCGTGATCGCTGTCTGTGTTGACATGTCCTTGTTGTGTGCGTAGCTTTGCAGGCTTGATGGTACTTAAAAACAATCCCTTTGACCCTCCCTCTGAGGAGATTATGCTTGGATCCTTTGGCTGCAGATGTACTTGTGTAGAGCAAGGAGTCAAGGAGAGAAGAAAACATGGTGCATCTTTCAACGATCAGCATTTTCAACTGCAAACCCTTTTGTTCTGTAATCTGGGATATTTCCTAGCAGTCCACATAGAGAAGAAAAGGGGCATTGTCTGGTGAGTGGCTTCATTACTAATCTCTCCTGGATGCATTTTAATTCATTTTAATGACTCTGCCTCCTGTCAGACCTTTCATTTGTTAAAGGAGTTTGTTAAAGAGATTAAGTGCAAGGGGAATATGAACCTCAAAACACTGTGTCCCTTCCCCCAACCCCTCCTCCCTTCTCCCCAAGATTAATATTACACCAAAAGGAAGAGAAAAGGCATTTTCTGTGAAACACATTACAAGACCTTTAGGAGGAGAGGGAAGGAGGAGGAGCAATGGGGCATGCTGGACTCTTTAACCCATAGAGGAACTCAAAGGTGGCAGTATTGATATGATGTCTTTCCAGCTATTTTGTTCCACATCCATGCATCTATTGAAGCTTTGTGCAAACACAGCTGTTTGTTAGGAATGCCAGCTTAGGGAAACAAGCCATCTTCCTCAATTTGCTTCTACTCCTGTCTTCTGCTCATGTGGGAGCTTGAAATAACCTGCCCCACCCCTGAAAAACAAATGTACCATGCAGTACATGTAGCATAAAAGCCTTTCAACTGAAATTCAGGCCTTCAGCCAGCTGAAGGAATAAGAGAACTTCTTGGTTTCCCACATCATCTTCCTACCCAGAGATCTCAAAGCCGTTTGCACAGTGTGGGAAGTGGCAAAGTCAACAGAATCCCCATGTGGAACTATGAGTTTATTTTCAAAATTCAAGGTCTCAGTAGACATCCTTTGAAACACATGTTTCATAGATTTTCTAGAGAGATTCCCTCAACTAGCTCAAGGGACTACTTCAGCCCTTCTTGCAGTCTGTAGGACACAAAAGCAATTTCTTTATATACCTATGGACTCTTTGTCTCCCTATGACTTGATCAGGCTTGAGAAGATCATGAGAAGGATGACAGAATGAAATGCCATGCAACAGCAGAGTGGTGTATCCTGGTCAGGAACATGGCTTTGTTACCTGTGTCTCTAAATACTCCTCTAATGTCCAACTGGCAAATGGTGCAATCTAAGTAGCATGTATTTTGTGCAGAATACTTACACAGAAAATTCATCACAGTGTCATTACACATTGTCATGTAAGTACAGAGTGTATTTTTTCTATTGGCTTCAGAGGGGATTGAGCCAGGTCTACTTGTAGGGGGAAAATAAGATGCATTTCAATAAAGAAACATGCAGGATGTTGTCCTCAAGCAGAATGATCGGCAGAGTTGCCAGAGGATGGAGTAAGATTGCCTACAGCAGGTCAGATATTGGGCATAATCCAACAGAATCATGGTATTGGGAAGGAGACTAGCACCATACTATGATGGGTAAGCCGGAGAACTGCCTGTAAGTATGAAGTAATTCTTCCACTCTTCTTGCCATTAGTAGGGACTCTATTTTAATACTGTGTGCAGTTTTCGTTACTGCTTTTCAGGAAAAATGTAGACCAGCTGGAATATAACAGGAATGATTGAAGACCTGACTGAGAAAGAAAGATTGAAAGAAGTAGGGTTGTTTAGTCTAGAGAAGAGAAACTGAAGGAATCTATGATAGATGTCTTTGTGCACACAAAAAGCTGCAAAGGAAAAGGAACAACCTGTTTTGCCTGTCAATGTAGACAGTGTGAGAGGCAATGGGTTAAAACTGAAGCAAACAGCAGTAGTGACTTGGGGGAGATGTGTCCATCACATGGGGAGGTATGTCCATCAGGACTTGTGGAATCATAAGTGCTAAAAGCTGGTAAAGGAGATTAGAAATGTTACAGGTGTAACTATTCTGCATTGGAGTGACTTTTCCTGATGACTTCTGGAAGTCCCTGTCAGCCTTGTTTGCTATGATCCTTTGGGTTTTCCATATAGCAAGTCCAGGATGTCTGATTTTCCCACTGCTGTTCTAGCTCAAAAGGCTGAACATTCCTGAAAATGGACATGAAATAATTGTGGATTGATTTGGGGTGAAATGACAAATATTCAAGAAACAAACCAAAACGAGAAAAAGCTCCCCATGTATTACATTTTCTTACTGTATTTTAAGTTTCAGGGACAAATCCATCCTGCCATCATGCAAGAAATCTCCACACCCTCATAAAACCAATATAATGAGCAGAACATGGTACAAATCCTCTGGGTTTTGTTTTAGTTTGGAAGGCGTTAAAGAAAAGTGTTGTGCAGAGGGAATGGAAATGTTGCCCGGGTGCCAATTCCACAAGGGCGTGTTCTTCTAGAGCCAGGTATGTCACTCAATGAAAAGCAGTGTTCAGCTCCTGCCATGGTTTGGGGGTTAGCCAAAGAGGTTGGAGAGGAGTGGCTGGAAGGAGGAAGGAGCCTGGTACTTTTTGCTGCCAACTTTCTGCTTTTTGTCCAGCTTCCCCAACACAAATGACATCTGAAATGCAAGCTGGCCCCTTTCCGTTATGGAAACCTCAAACTGAACTTAATAGTAGGGGCTTATATCCAAGTGTCCCATAAAGTGTTGTAGAGAATTGTATCATCATTGGAGCATTTTGTGGTGTGGTCCAACCTCTTCAACCTGAAACCTTCCCCACCCTAGAATTTTGGACTAGCCAAAGTGATTTGGACACATCTACTCACTCGTATAGACGTTTATTAATTTGTATTACTTCACTGCTTTATATCCTGTGAACAGAGTAAGAACCCATTATGCTAGATGGTGGCTGAGCATCCCACAAGGCCGTAAGCTGAAGTACACAGCAATGGATGGATGGATGATGGTAAGCCGATGGGGAACCCAGGCAAAATATGCCTGTGTTCGCTCTGCAAGAGAAAGATGGACTGGCAGAGAAAGATCAACTCAGCACCTTCCCAGTTTGGGCTGTTTGTAGCTTGGGCTCAAACAAACAGAACATACATGGTACAGGGTGCCTGCTGCTGGACTGGGTTGTAGTTTGACTCAAGTGACAGTGATCTTAGCTTACTAGGGCAAGGGCTGCGGCTCTGTGCTCCAGTCAGGTTTGCAAATCTCGAATACTGGGGCACTCCCCCTCCTCCTTGACATCCATAAGATATCAGAGCAATTTTCTTACGGTACCACTCACTCCCTATGGAGTCTCACTGCTTTCACCCCTATTATGTGCCACAAGACTTTCCCACAAGGGTTTAATCTTTCACTGCCTCAACTGAGAAATCTGTGGAAGCAGAAGGAGCACAAGACAGACTAAAGAAGAAAGAAAACACAGTTGGGAATTGTTCAGCCTTGTTCCAAGATGCCCTGTCTTCCTACAGCTGAGATTCTTCTGAAATTCACTGGTACTAACTAGCATTCATCACTCCAACCCACAGCAATTTACTGGTGGCGATTTTCCGCTTCCAGCTGGTGACCTCCCGACCTCAGAGGTTAAAACAATTTTTATTCATGCTACTGAACTTAGCATCTGAATTTTCATGTCATGCTTCTTGCTCCCCATCCCCCTCCCCCCGCCCTGTTTTCCTGGTGGAGGCTTAGAGCCTGTGGAATCTTTTCAAGGGAAATGGAGAAGTAATATGCCACCCCCAAAGCATGACAGCAGAACATGGCAAAAGGATTGCTGCATGGTAGTGCAAGCCCCGTGTTTTTATGTGAGTGCTGTGTTGCTGGGAGGGAACGCTCAGTTGTCTGATGTCTTAGGTATGGGTCACATTATGTGGAAGAGAAGTAACTGTATGTAAACACTCAGCAGGCACTACAAAAAAGTTGCAGTAAAAGACAGAAATATCAAGACAATGGGATATATTTTGAATGAACTTTTTCACTGCACTCATTCAGCCATCAGGGAACAATTAACAACAGTGGAAGTTAGATGGCCATCATACCATCATTCAGGCTCTGAGTAGTAAAACCCAGGGAAACTCAGGCACTGATTGAAATGGTAGCTAGATGACTAAATATCTTTGCTAACCTGCAATTGAGGGTTTCAGCATTCTGTATCAGGCCAGTGTTCTCCTAAAGTCCTTTGAAAACAGTGGGAAAAAGAAACCGAAACATTTCAGTGATCTTCCTGCGTCTCATCTTCAGTTCCACCTTACCCTTGTCCACAGTCCCATTTATGTAAGGTCTTACTCACAGAAGATAAAGTTTGAAAAAAACCTTAGTTCCCACTGGGAAATTGAAGGCTGAATATACTTCCATTTGCTTAGTTAATGCCCAGTAATGAGGCTGGGGATGGCTACCTGCCAGAGTGTTACAGTGTACGCTGTCACTATCACACCAATAGAACATGAAACGTCTCTTTTGCCACTGCTGTCCTCTATTTAATGCCTTTGTATTTTTTATTAATTGGTGTCATGCTCTTTAGTGTCCAGAGATCCTACCTGGGAATGTAGCAGTGTTTCTGGAACCCAGGGCAAAGGTGTTGACCCTGTCTCCTTTTATTTGGGTGTAACAAAATATAAAGAAATAGGGCCTCTGACAATCTCCTCCTTCTCCTGAGGTGTGCCCACTCCTCACCCCACTTGCCCAGTCACAGCTGATATTCAATACCAGCACTTTCTGAATTCAGCAGTTAGTCATGAAAACAAAAAACTGAGCAACAACAGCAACATTTACTGATTGGTTTTTCGCACTAAACAGAAGATTCCCTTTCTGCATTAAAGCAGAATCTCTGAAGCTGTGAATGTGAAATGAAAACCTCCATCTGTGTCTCCGTGTGTTCGCCTGGCCTCCCTACTCTGCTCCAGGGTAGCTGAGTATCAGAACAGATCAGCACTGGCAAAATAACTGAATGCCTCATTTGTCCACAGTGTTAGGATGGGGATCATCCAAAAGCTGCCAATACTGGTTAAGTCAAGAACAACGCAAACACGCAGGCAAACCCAGGTTTCTGCTGGGGGAGCAGAGTAAGCTGTCCCTGGAGGTGCCTTTCAGTTATTTTCTTACTAACTGTAGGTATTCCTGGTTTATTCATTGCCCAAAACATTTCCTTCACTGTGGATATGTCTGCTGGCCAATCTCAAGGGCTGAACCAAGGATTTTGGGAGCTACCAGTGTAGTTCTTCACATGGTGAAGGAAGAGCCAAGCTAGAGCCTAGACTGAATGGTCATCTAGCAAAACACCCTCACAAATAATCCCGAATGCCAGCAGTATGGTGGATCCTTTCCCATAACTTTTTTCTCTCTTGTTACATTTCTGCCCTCCCTCCACTGCTAGCAGGAATCCTCTGAATTTCCATTATGTTGAAAATGGCTAGCTTTGGACATGTTTTGTTACTAACTTCCATCTGGTGCTGTCATTTAAGGTAGAGCTAAATGGGTTGTCACGTGCTCAGAGATCAGCATAAATGCCCTGGCATCAAAGGTTCACAGCCACAATACACCAGGCTGCTTCTGAAAAGTCTTGAGGATCAAGTCCATTGCGGCGCAAATGTGGCCGATTCCCTAGCTGGTGTTTTGTTTCTGTCTGGGCTTAGAGAGGAGAGGCTGAGGACAAGAAAGGAAATGTTCTGTGGGAAGATGATCTGGCATTTTTTCTCATTCTCCCCACACACGCATTCCAGAGAGTTATACACCAGATAAGCAGCAAGCACTGTTTGGCTGGCTAACTACTACACAAGCATTATGGACCATCTGGGGACTTATAAAGGTTGCAGGATATGAGTTGAGGTTGTGCTGAACTAGAGGCTGAGCTGGTATCTTGTGTCTAAATACCAACACAGCTGCTTGGAGCAGGAAAGGCGAAGCCTCCAAAGGAACAGCAGTAGGGGCTCTTCTGTACAAAGGATATTACTCTTGAGTAATTGAATTGGTTGTGACTGCTCTGTTTGAGGCCATGAAATAAGATTCCCCCAACAGAAGGAGCTATGGGGGATACAGCAGCATACTCAAAGACTATTATTATTATTGTCATCATCATCATCATTTTTATTATTTTATTTCTTAAAAATCCTCTGACAAAATTTTTGAGTGCTTTGGGATGCGTGAACTCAGTATTGTATGCCAGCCCTGGAAAGGAGTCAATGTGCTTCACATGAAGGGGGGCTTGAAAGACAGCATTTTCCCATAGTCTGAGGAGAACCAGCTTGCTGGCTTTCACCACGCACCAGTGTTACAGGGACAGGAACGCTGTGGATACAATTTCTCATGAGCTTTTAACAGGTGAACCAGGCTGAGCGGGGGGAGGAGTCACCCCTGAAAACAAACACATATCAGAGCTTGTGATATTTTATGAACAAGAGATATACTCAGGGCTCTGGGGTAGACGGAGTTTGATCTAAAACAAACAGGGTCTTTAGTCACGTCTGGAGACCTTGTTAAAATTCTTTCTGCCTGCAAATCCCTCTGATAGAAGGGAAGCACGCTTACCTCCAATGTGACCCTGGGCCGGGGTTTTGCCAAGGGTGAATTTACTACTCTGACTATTTTCTGAATTGAGTACATACTGGCTTTTGAAGGGCCTTTTCTCAAAACACCAAACTCTCTAGTTTGCTCCAGCTGTTCAGCTTCGTGCTGCAGCCCAGCCTCCCCTGATGGCTGCTCTTCACCAACGTCATTCATCCAAATGCTGCAGCCTAATACCATTTCTAAATTAAGTCTGTGCTTACAATCGATCCCAATGACAGTTGAGGGCTCCCTGTGCCACGTGCTTTGTGACAACAAGGCAGAACAAATCCCTGGTTTGAAGAGGCTTCAGACAAGGAGGGAAAGGAAGGGCTCCAGGGAAACAAAGGCAGGCTCCCAAGATTGCTTGAATTGACTACTGACCCCCCAGTCTGTTGTTTCTCAGCCCATACTTTTCTCCCCTCAGTGAACAGCTGTATTAGGGAGAAGTTATTCAACCAGCTAATGCAGACAACTGGCGTCACAAGAATTAGTTTGGGTTTTACAAGCAGTCTGCTTTTGACTTGATCAAGATCCTTGGTAGATCACATACACCCTGAAACCATGGGGGTTCAGGTGAAACTACATGACACACTGAATAACCTTCTGCTGTCTTTTGTTCTTTGTAAATGTTGAGTGATTTTTTCAGCAGAGACATGTCTCAAGTTCCAGGGAAATCCTCAGCCAAGAGGGGATAAAAAAAAAAAAAAGGATTAGTCATCCATCATATAATTTCCAAGTAATATTTGAAAAGTAAACATTGCAGGGCATACGTCTTTGTGGACAGATTTCCAAACACCTAATGTGAGAGATCCAGCTATACCCAATGCCAGTGCACTTCAGACACAGTTTGTGCAGAATGGTTTCAGATGGAGTGCAGAATTTGGTCTCCCTGCTCCACCAAAATGCTTATGGGTTAGGGCTATTGTAAGTTTTTGGAAAGTACTTCAAAAGGCACTTCAGTTGAAGAAGTAATTATTATATAAGTTACAGCTGAGCATTTATAGGATAATTGCCTTTCCAGAAGTGTACCTCTAACACACCCTGGCATTGATGTTTTCAATTCTAGGGTGAAGACCAAAACTAAATGAGATCAGCAGGAAATCCATATTCATTTCAAATTCATTTAGCTACCCCAGGATACAAAAATAAAGTCTTATACAGTCAAAGACAGAAAGTCATTATAATAAGAAAAATATGGGCTAGATGAAGGTAAGCAATTAGGTATGTTTGGGCAACCATGGGCTTTTCAGGAGGAAATCAGCCCAAATCTTGCAAGTTCCACGTTCAAATAAAGCTTATCATTTTATATAAACTAATTAAAAAAGCTTCTGCAACCCATTTGGGTCAAGCATCACAAGTAAAAGAGGAGTTACTCAAAAGGTGAAAAAAATGGACAGCATCATACCAAATTAAAAGGCAAGTATAAAACAAACAACAGAAGATACAGAATTCCTGTGGAATTCCTTGCTGAATTATTCTTTGTGATAAAGACTTTTCTTCCAGTAATCTCTTCAACTGATCTATCAAGAATCTATCAGATTCTATCAAGAATCTGAATCTATCAAGAGCTGTTCAGTACGAAGGCGCCAAAGTTGGGTTAGGATCTCCACAAGTCCAAAATGTCAGAGGCCTGGGGAGTGTTCTAGGAAAGTATCAGTACATGATTGTGCTCTTTGAGGCTCTTCCTTGGGCTTCTTCATTACTCATGACCTGCTGGAGAGTGGCCCACAGCTGGCACTGGATGGGTCCAGCCATTCCCACAAATGCTCCACAAAGAAAAAAAAGCTGTTTTAGGCTTTCTATGTTGGTGCTATCCTTAACCATGATTTTTTCACTCCTACTCTGGCTCCCCTTGCCTACATTTTCCTTTCTTCAGAGTTCTTGCAAGTAGACAGGTCCAACAGAGAACAACCAGATGGAGCCATGTGGGCCAGGATGCCAATAACTGCTTCTCCCCAGTGCAGTGGAGGTCCAGCACACCTATGAGCAGTACATGGTGGGAAGAAGGTGTCAGTCCACTACATTGGTCCCACAATAACCATGTGCAGTGAAGAATTCAGGATTTCAGGGTGTGCAGAATAGATGGTCCAGAATGGTGCCAGGTGGGTGCAGTTGTCACCTTAATAATCTTCAAAATATTTTTGAGCAAGCAGAGTATCCTTAAAGCAAATCTCCATTTAATTCCTCTACCTGGTGAAAGGGAGAAAGAGCTCTGCTTGGAGGCTTCATTTGAATGGCAGCCCTTTAACAGAAAACTTATAAGGGGGTTCGGTGTGTTCCTGATAAGGCAAAGATCTCCCTTAGCAAGCTCATTTTGCTCCAGAGAGAATTGCTGCCCTTGTCTGGATAGAAGGGTGAGGGATTATAAGAGTTTATGTAAGATGAGGGTGAGAAGGCAGCATAATCACTGTTATGCAGATGGGGAAAAGATCTTGGCTCCTGATGGATTCCCCAGAGAATCAGATAAGCCATTCAGCATACTTGTTGGCTCTCCATCCATTTAAATTGCTTTGCAGCTGGGTGCTTCTCCCAAGGACTTTGGAAAGGCAAAGGGGATAGGTTAATGCCATGAGTTCAATAGGGTGGAAGATCTGGTCCTGGCACATGGCTGGGGGCTTGCTCCTGGACAAAAATGCAAGGACTCAATAATGTTTTTAAAGCAGGGGAGTGTGTGGGGGTGGTGTTGTGTGCTCGAAGATAGCGGCACAACAGCTTGAGAGTGTTTCTCAGGCCCTGCTCTACAAACAGGTGGTGAAATACCCTCTTAGCTCAAGTTGCAGGGGGATCGGGTGTTTTGAGATGGAGACAGGCTAAATAACAGCTACAAAGACTTTCTTCTGGGCAGAAGATTTCACACACCAGTAGCAGCAGTAGCTGCTGTTTGTACTTTCAGACTCAGTCAGACCCAGAGGAGTTTTTCTTCTATTATCTCAGATCTGTCTTTAGGCAGAAATCCTGTGCGGAAGAGCAGATTTTGCCAAACAACATGAAGGAAGCAAACAGGTATGGTTGTGCCCTGGGCTTGGAGCATGCATATCTTTATACCATGGCCACCATGGGTACTACAGGTATGCTGGGTGATTTATCTTGGTCTTGAAATGTTACAAACCAGGCAGTGTCACAAGCAAACACCTACGTTTAAGGAATGCTACCTAATTCCTATATTTAAGAAGCAAAATGTTATTTTTGAGCAGGAAGTCTGAGAAAACTTGAAGACTCCAAAGTTTAGGATCAGTAAGTGGCTATTTAGACTAAGTAAGCAAGGGAAAGATGGACTGATAAACAGCCCATCAGAGTGGAAGCTGACAGCTTTGTGTTCTGTTTTCTGTCCCTGTGAATCACGTCAACCTGACATGATGTTTCCTCTCATTTTGAAGTGGGAAGAAGGCTCCCAGGAGCACAAGGGGCTGTGCAGGTCAAAGCCATTGTTCTACTGGATGTTGCACTTGCTAATGCCATGATGGAAGCTTAATAACATCATGTTGATTTCCCCCCAAATCACTCACTTTTCTTTTAGCCTTTCTGCAGCCTTAAAAAGGAAAAAAAAATGCTGCTTCTTATGCATGAACAATCACTTTCAATGCCAGATCTCACTCCAGAGCCTCCTGGAAAGGAGTCAAGCTCTAAGGAGTCTGTTTTCATATATTTTCTCTTATCAGTTCCCATCACAGATTGGGGTTTGTGGTTTTACAGCTGATGGCAGGTTGCCTGCATATCTCAGGGCTGAAATGCAAAAATAACCCAAGCATGAAGACAGTATCAGCTTGATGCTACATGCCTTTCTAGGGCTATTAGATAAGAGATACTGTTTGTACAGAGCAAACCTGTTACCTCAAGAAAACAAAGCTGCTTTTAACTGTGTCTTGCTTTAACTTCCCTCTTAAACAAATATGCAAAGCATATGAGTCAGAGAAATGGACAGCCAGTTTATCAGCTCTATACCACTGACCCCAGTGTGGCAGGAACAAGCTGAAAATATAGTCTAGGGTTGATCCAATCTGTGGATGATGACAATACGTATCATCTGAGGGCTCACTACCAGCCTGGAGAAGACCAGCCTTCATTTGATCTTAAGCCGACAGACCCTTTAACAGTGAAGAATTTCCAGAGGGTGTTCTTGAAGCCATACATAGAATGTGTGTTTGGGGTACTCTGGGGCACTTTGTGTGAGGAGTACACACAGGGGTCCTTGTTCCTTGATGGTCCATCCTGAGAACATCTTCTGGTCCACATGCCTGGTTTCCTTCCCATGGAAATGGTGGCACTGGGGTTGCAATGAGGACTGATGCACGCACAAATCTCTCTCCAAACCACATGGTCCAGTTTGGTCCAGGCATGATTTTGCATGCCCCAATTTAAATATAGCCTAAGTACACTTCTGCTCTGAGCCACCCTTTCAGAGAATCCCTCTCACTCCACCTCAATTAATTCACTCTAGACAACATGGAGATTTCCAAAATGTAATACAAGCCTTTCTGTGGATTCCATGTTCTTATATATTACCTGTTTGGCAAACTACATTTTTTTTCTTTCCCACAGTTAGCTACTGGTTTAGGAGTCATCACATCCAACTAAACCACAAGAGGTTTTCTTATCCCAGGTGAGAACATTTCTATGGGAAAAAAAATTGATTCTATGTTCTTTTGCACATCCTCACCCCTGCACAAGAAAGATCAGTGCTGATGTGGTAAAGATGGACCCTGTATATCCCAGGGAAAGATAGTCTGTGACCAGTCATAAAACTTTCTGATGAAAGGTGAGCTTGCTGGACTAGTGTTTGCGAAAGAATCAAACTGATTCTGCAGCTACCCCATCCTCTCCTTCCTTTCTTAGAACTTAGTTGTATATATGCTGCTCCAGTTGCAAAAGCATAGCAAGAGTCTTCTATTAAAATGTCTTGGGGTCATGCTTCTTTCTTAGGGTTTATAGCTGATCTGAATATGATCTCATATTTGTATTTATCATCAGAAAATTTTGACATGAGTTGAACTTAAAAAACCTTACCCAATGCACTCTTATATCACATCAAAACCATCTGCAGCAAGAGATAAACTTTACAGATTAAGAACAAAAGCTCGGGGAAGAAAAGTCAAGTGATTTGGCAAAGCAGGCAATGAATTAAAGCAGACATTCAGCTCCAAGGCTCTTGACCTGGTGTGGGGTGATGCAGTTGGATGCTGAACATCTGAACTGACACCAGGCAAGAATGTGGGCACTACAGTTGATCCTGAATTTGGCTTATAATGTGAAAAGTGTCATAAGAGTTTAAACTCTTAAGTTGGCATGACTCTGGAGTACTAAGCTCTCGGCTCCTCCACTAGAGTTAAGATGGTTTAAGAATTTAGTGTCTTAAAAGCAGCATGATCTGCTAAACTGCTTTCAAGATTTAAGAGGACATAATTCTTTAAATCAGTTTAATATTTTAAAGTGGCTGAGCCACTTTTGCTGGCTTAAAAAGTTAGCACAGTTGAGACTAGATGACATTGGAGGGACGCTGTTGTGCAGAGGATCGGATCAGACCAGTGCAGTGCGGCCTTCTAGCTTCCCAGTCTCTGAATCTGCTGTATGTTTTTCAAGGTCATTGCTCAAACAATTCCAAGCAGTTGGCAAATAGAGACTGGGACTGTTTGCCAGTCAAATCTAGTTCAAGTATTCTTTGAGTCAATATCCAGCCATTGTGTTACTTATTTGTTCTTCTAATCTTCCAAATCCCCCGTAAAACCTATATATTTTTGCTCTGCCCTCCTCCTCTTACATTTCAAAGACAGCATGTCTGCTATTTTTGGAGCTCCTTGAAAATCCACGCCAAGTTTTCTATCGATGCCAGCTTCATCTCCAACCCTTATGCCTTCCTGTAGGAGATACTGCCCTTTTTCACTTGCCTTCGTACTCTGGGAACATGATCCCAGCTTTAGGATTTGGTGCCTGACAATAAAAAAGTGAGAAGTATTGGATGGGCAAAACAGGGGTATCTGAAAGTCTCTTTCAGAGCTTTTCTCCCCATGCCTGTCTGATAGGTAATTTGTACTTGCCTCCTGCTGAAATCAGGTGACTCAGGGAATTCCTGGCCCATTTGAGCATGAAGTTGTCTCCAGTAATGATTGACACCAGCGTTTCAGAAGGGAGGTCATGCAGTCCAAAGCAGAGAGCAGTTGTATGGTCTGTCCAGACTTTTCCTTCCTCTGTATGTAGAAAATTACCAACTGCTTGTAACTATGCAATTGCTTAAACCTTCAGCTCTTGGCATCCCAGTCTTCCTGTGGCAGAGAGTCCCACTGTCCCATGAAAATAAAACATTAATTTCTTTCCATTAAGATGGAATTTGTCACTTTTATTTTTCCCTGGCTGAGCCTTCCCTTACCATCAGAAAGGGAGAAAGACTGTCTTTTTTAGATTTGCCTCTACTTTTTAAAAGTATTATTTTAATTCACCTCGTCTTTGTGATAAGCAACCCTATTCTCTTCACTTTCTTGTTGTGTGACCTCTGTGAGACACAGGTGACCCCAGCATTTTTGATGTCTAGACATGGAACTATGGGCCCCAGGTTAGGTACCTTATCTTGGAAATTTAGGCCACAACTATTGTCCAGAAGATCTCCTAAATGTAATGTAATTATATTTATCACCAAGCTTACATTTCAGAAAACTTCAGTTCTTCTGTCCTGGTACCTACAGTAAAGTCATAGAATCATAGAATCATTAAGGTTGGAAAAGGCCTCTAAGATCATCAAGTCCAACTGTCAACCTAACACCACCATGCCTCCTGAACCATGCCATGATGTGCCACATCTACATGGTTTCTGAACTCCTTCAGGGATGGTGACTCCACCACCTCTCTGGGCAGCCTGCTCCAATGCTTGACCACTCTTTCAGTAAAGAAATTTTTCCTCATATCCAGTCTTAACCTCCCCTGATGCAACCTGAGCCCATTTCCTCTCTTCCTATTGCTAGTTACCTGGGAGAAGAGACCAACCACCCACCTCACTACAACCTCCTTCCAGGTAGTTGTAGGGAGTGATAAGGTCTCCCCCCAGACTCCTCTTCTCCAGACTAAACAACCCCAGTTCCCTCAGATGCTCCTCATAAGACCTGCTCTCCAGACCCTTCACCAGCTCCGTTGCCCTTCTCTGGACACGCTCCAGCAACTCAATGTCCTTCTTGTAGTGAGGGGCCCAAAACTGAAGACAGTAGTCGAGGTGCAGCCTCACCAGTGCCGAGTACAGGGGCACGATCGCTTCCCTAATCTTACTGGTCACACTATTCCTGATAAAAGCCAGGATGCGATTGGTCTTCTTGGCCACCTGGGCACACTGCTGGCTCGTGTTCAGCCAGCCGTCAACCAGCACCCCCAGGTCATTCTCTGCTGGGCAGCTCTCCAGCCAATGTTCCCCAAGCCTGTAGCGTTGCATGGGGTTGTTGTGACCAAAGTGCAGGACCCGGCACTTGGCCTTGTTAAACCTCATACAACTGACATTGTCCCATCAATCCACCCTGTCTAGGTACCTGTGTAGAGCCTTCCTACCTTCAAGCAGATTGACACTCCTGCCTGATCTGGTGTCATCTGCAAACTTACAGAGGGCGCACTCAATCCCCTCATCCAGATCATTGATGAAGATATTAAAGAAGACTAGCCCAATACTGTTCCCCAGTACTGGGGAACACCGCAGTAGATGTATGTCCCCCAATAATGCATACAACTATGTATGTAGATGCTTACAGCCTAGTAACGAGGGAATATTTACACTTCAGCCACCTAAAGTTGGATGCTCCTTTTTTTATCAAGCCAATGGAAAGCGATGTTTAATTTTCTTTAGATAACTCCAGGTAGGATGATTTGCTTCCAGAGGTGCTCAGCCTAGGCTAGAAGCCTGACTTTTAGTTGCTAATCTGGGGGAGAAGAAACTTGTCTGATAGGCACTTTGGCTCTAGGGGAAGGGTTAAATACAGTACCTTCTGCTGACCGGTTCTGGGATATGTCCCAGTTCAGCAGTTGGGTTGTTTGGGATGATCCTTAAGGTTGTGTGAAACACCATGAGCACCTATACATAGGGGTCTGGCATAAAGCTTTATCTGAGCCAAGAGTAAGGAAGAAAAATTGGTAAAATATTTTAAAATGTGTCTTTGATACTTGTTGTTTAGTTATTGCTGGGGGCTGTTTATCAGCTCTGGAGAAAGGCAGAACAGGCTGTCGGGATCAGTCAACTGTGTATCCTCTCACTGTCCCAGGTTATGGTCATGGTCCCTGAATCCATTGTCACATGATTTCCTCTGCCCTGAGCACACTGACAAATTGTCCAAATTGTAACTCTCTAAAGAATGGCCAACCACCGGATCTTCTTTCAGGGAAAACAAAACACACTCTGGCTTTTTTGTTTTATTATAATCAGAGGCTCCCTTTTTAATCATTCCAGTTTCTAGTCACATGGAACGTGAACTGTCTAAGACAGCTTGGGGAGAGAGGGAGCATGAGAGAAAGGAGGGTTGCTTAGACAAAAAGCTTCCTCACTGGGGTCAGGAAAGCTCCACAGCAAGGCAATGGAACAGGGACATTTTGCCTTGAGGTCAGGCTTTCAAATGCATTCATCAGTTAGTGGCTTTGGGAGGCTGTTGCCTTAGACTGATAGGAATATGGAATGGATGATACCTGCCCTTATACTCCATCTGGGTATAGTCTCTATATCTTGGTCCAATCACCTACGCTGAGATCCTGGAACGCAGTTCTGGGTTTCAGTCATTATCTATGTAAAACCTCTGAGTTTGCCACTGCTGGGTGATTTGTCTGCAGACACCAACACAGATTTTAATGTTATTTGTGAGAAGAGGGGATAGGGAAGAACATACAGATCTCAGAACAAACTCTGGATTTTACTGGAGTCTAGAAATGTGCTTTCCTCCATATTTCCACAATATAAAGAATTTTTTCCCTTATCCTCATGCATAATCAAATCCTGGGGTCAAAACCTGGCTCCACATGAGTCAGCTTTTCTGAAATCCCCCTGGAATTTTACACATTCCTCTTAAAGGCTGAGCAAGCTTTGCAGACATGCTGGACTTGAAGGATGGAAGGCCCTCTCCAGAACTTGATAGACAAGTGTGAGAGATGAGTCTGGGGTAGCTACTGGTCCTTTTAGCATGACCTTTATAAAGAAAGAGATCTAAAGAAAACATTATCATGCCCACTTATTGAAAGCTCTATCAGAGAACAAAAAAGCAGAAAAAGCTAATTTTGATGCTTTTTCCTACTTGAAAATCATGGTCTTCTACAGGTGGCTATATTCTTGGAACCTCCTTTGTTCTAGCATGCACCTTGAGCTTGGTAACTTCTTTCTCTAGATCAGTCCCCTGGAGCTGAAAGATAACTCTCATTTCCTTTAGCAGGGTCCCAAACCCATGCAAATCATTATGTGAGGCCAAAGACTTCTACCACGCCAGCACAGGAACACTTGAACAATGCCCTAGGTCCCTTCTCTGTGAGCCAAGGAGCTCACGCTTAGCTATATTTAGCAGCTACCAGGAAGGCTTTACATGTACTTTCTCTCTTTACAGCCTTCCATTTGGCATCCATGTCTGATAAACATCTGTGAAGCTTCCTCAGGACTGATCAGCCATGCTGGTGTGCAGGTGATATCCAGCTGTGACCTGTTAGGGACCAAGGTGTTACTGAGGGGCTCTCGGTCCCTTCCCTCTGTTCACATACGCAAAAATCCCTTTCTGTCCATACATGTAGAAAACAAATTTGCTCCAGCATTGGAGAGGTCACATAGCCAGGACATCAGGACATGAGGGCAGTGATGGTTACTTAACAGAAGACCTTTCAGGCTGATGATCTGGAAGACATCTCTCTCACCAGTTTATCTGGCCCTGTGCTTGACATGGGATGTAATATTTCATGTTCATTTGGGCCAGGACCAGGGATGTCATCCCATGGCTCCAAATGATGGTAAATCCATCCTGTCCCTTGGAGTGCAGCTCTCCCTGCACTCCATTACTCTTCTGTGCAGAAACATGTTGCATATTTCCTCTGTGGCTTTGCTGATTTCCAAATTGCAGCCCATGGAGTCTCTCATGCCTCTGGCTGATAGATCAGAGCTTCATTTTATATCACAGCTTTTCACTCCATAACTCCCCTAATCACTTATTAACCTGTTAGCCCATATACCGTCTCTCCTGTCTCACTGGTAAGCACATTTGCCAGGCTATAAATCCTTCTGGCAGCTCTTATTTGAGTTTTCTCCAAGTTGTCTTTTTGAAGAGCCAGCTCAAGGACTGGACACAGGATTTTATTCTCATGTGTTTGCCAGAGGTTGGTTTCAGAAACTTGTTTGTCAATACATCTCCCTTTTATTTATTTCTGTCAGTTCTGGGTGACAAAAGGGAGAGTGAGAAGGAAAATGATAGCGTATGATGCTGTTTCTTTTAACTATGTGATCGTAATGTGGTGGAATCTTTCATGGTTTCCTGGGGATGACACAGTGACTCTTGGTGTACCAGCAAGCAGTGGTTACAATCTTATCTTTATGACAGTTGACAGCAGATGTCCAGAAAGAAGATGGTTTTCAACAGAATCAGCATCAGTCCTACTCATTTCTCCTACCCTGGCCGAAAGAAAGGTAGCTACATCATCCCCTCCCTCCCATATTCACATGGCATGACCATGCTGAGCAAGGCTGGGTTGAAATGCTACACTCCCAGTTTCTCTGCCATGTCTTTCATCATGGGACATCTCTTTTAGCCCCTGTGAACTGGGGAAAGGCTTCATTGATGTCTGTGCTTAGATACACCATACCCTGGTCAGCGATACACTTGCCAAGCCTCTGTGAGGGCACATGACCACTCATGATCTGGAGATTGCCACAGGGCCACTGTGGTAGATTAACCCTGTGTCTCCTCTAGTGTCTGGGGAAAGAGTCGCTTCACCCACCAGAGTCTTTTAAGAGAGGATGTCAAAAAAACCGCAGTGAGCTCATAAGGTCAGGCAAGGCCGAGAACAGCAGTCAAGTCTCACACATGGCGGCGAGGAGAGTGTTTGCTTTAGGTTTTTTTTCTTTTACTTAAAAAGAAAAGAGAATTGGAAATGTTTCTAGTAGTCTCCATTTCTCTCTTTCTCTCTCTCTTTTGTATGTATACCTATCTATCTGTATATATATGTATTTGAAAAATGCAACCCACAACTTTTGGTTTAAACTTGATCTGACAATATCCCTTTAACATGAAACTCTAAAGCCGTAATTGATACCCCAGTTGGACATTATCACAGATTATTTCCTGTCTGTGTTTTGACTGTCCTGGTCGAACGGCTTCCAAACCTAACACAGAGTCAATGAAGAGAAACAACCCTCAGCTACTATTATTTCTGTTACTCATTCTACCAAAATAATAAAAATAATGAAACCACAGCCTGCCTTGAACAGTAAAGATCTCTTAAAAGACTTTCCTAAGCCGGACCTTGACATATCTTGCCTATCTTAGGGAAGAAAATAAAGTTGGTAGGTTGGAGGGAGGAATTACCAATGATGTTCCTTGGCTGGGCTTGTGTCCACACTGATCGTAAAGTGCCGCCTTGGGTGCAGATGTGAGCACTGGGAGTTTCCTGTCCCACCCAGGGCTGACCACCCAGCGCTGTGTGCCTGGACATATGCTGGCTCTGCTGCACCATCGCTGGTACCCCGGCAGGCGGGAGGCCACATGCGGGTGGACATCTGTGCAGCCCCATGGACTGCACCGGTGACAGCAAACCTGGTCTTCAGGGGGGCCAGGCAGGGACTTGCCAAGGAGAGTTATGGACTTCCCCTCCCAGCTCTCAACATGGGTAAACATCGTGGGTAATGCTCGAGGTACAAACGGCAGCAAATACTAGACAGCCAGAGTGCCAAAACTGAACTAGGTGATATTTTTAATCTAATGCTTTTTATACCAGGAGAAAAAAAGAAAAAAAATCCCCGCCTGATTTAGTAGTACCAAAACGTTTTATGAATTCATGCCTTTTCCCCTGAACAGTTCATTTAGGCAGGGAAAAAGCACCCAATAATAATACCAAAGCCCCTTCCTGTCCAATCGTTTCATTCCAATAGGTTGGAAAAGAAATGTTTTCCATTATTTGCCTTGGAAATGGGTCTTCATTTAAAAATAAATTAGTTAATTTACCTTTCTGTATTTTTACATGTGTTTAAAGACGGCTAACACTGAATTTAGAATGTCAGTATAAAACCTCCTATTTATTTTAATTCTCATTTTGTAAAAATCTTCTGAAAAATGCATTTAAACAGAAACAGGAACTCTCTCCTCCTCCTTGTTTTGTTTCGTTTTATCATTAAAAAAAAAAAAAAGCCAAGAAAGAAGAAAGGGGAAAATCAAACACAGCCTAAATCTCCTCACCTATTGTCAAGCCTGTCTATGAGGCTTCTGGTGAGACCTCTGAGTGATGTGGCTTTCCCTAGCTCCCTTTGGCATGTTTGCTCTCTCAACCTGGGACCAGGCCCCTCCTCTTGCCTGGTCGTGGGTGTCTCAGCTCAAGAGCTGCACACAGCTGTGCCTGATCCTAGTTTGGTTCTAAAGACAAAGCATAAGAAATGAAAGAATCAAAGAACCAAAGAGACTTTAGAACATGGATACAAAATTGATTGGTTTTGTTAGTTTTACCCCAGAAACTTCACACACTAATATCTATTTTCAAGAGAGATGTAAATGCTGCTGCTTTCCAGTGAGATATTCAGCTTTTTCCTCTCCTCAACTTCAGACGTAGGTTTCTAAACTACTCACAGACTTTCTTGAGAATGGAGACCCAGATTTTGCTCCATAAGGACCATCTTTCCAGACAGGGAGAGCAAAATGAGGCAAACTGAATGGATTTTGTTGGCTCAGCGTGGTCAGGTGGAAGGGGCAGTGGCTGCTCCACTCCAAAGTTTAGCAACTATCTTAAACTGGAACAGCTTTCAGTGAAAGGGATATCACGGCACATGCAAATAGATTTTAAGTAGTTTTTTGTACAGTTTTGTGCATGTCCTACCAAGCCAACCCCAGGACATCAGGGTGATCAACTCCTAGCCACTGTTTCATAGAGTATTTTTGGCTGCTGCGTGTTAGGTTTCTTTGGGTTCATCGCCCTTTATTTCAGGAGAGGTTCCTCTCAGGAAGCAGGTCATGGCCAATTGTATTCTGAGCGCATAAAACAAAAGGCCACATTCACACCTGGTGAAAAGCCACTGTAGTGATGTTACAGCTGGTAGAATTGGTCCCCAAGAACTTAAAAGAAGGAAAAGCTCTTAAAGATTGTTGAGCTTGTAATCCCTCATGGGAGCAATCAGCAGTGACCAAGAAGGAGGAACCTCAGGGCAGCAGAATGAAAGGGAAAAATGTTTTCAGCTCACATAATCTAAGACAGGGAGGGAGGGCAGTTGGGGAAAATCAAATAAACAAGCATCACACGACGTACAGTAAGAAGAGGGTTGAAAGAAGGTAAGATGGATAATTAAGCAATAAGACACGACAGGCTGTGCATTTCTGGGCAATTATTACATGCCTGCTATGATGTTCTTTAGAAGCAAACTTTTGCTGCATAAGAACTAGAATCACCCCCCAGGGGCAGGCTGGCAGGAGGGTCTAATTGCTGTTATTACAAAATTAATTTTGAAATTAAAATAATAATAATAACAGGAAGAAAAAGGGACAACCTCCCTTTGCACCATGTTGTTTGTTAGAACGTGTAATGGGAAAAGAGATGACATCACCCACAGTCGGTCATCAGAGGGAAGGCAATGACATCACTGCTGGCCAATCCTTGGCTGTATTCTCGTAGTGTGCTGGCTTTCGCATGGCTTTTCTTTCTTTTTCATTCCTTGGCCTAGGTTGCCTGCCTTCAGGTCAATGTGCCCAACTAACTTCTCCTTGTGTCAAGAACTTCTGTCTTTTATCCCTTTCTGAAAAATCCCAGTTTTGCTCCTTGACATATGACGTCTCCCCCTTTTGGTAAAAAAAAATCATAACTGAGATATGGAAAGTAATGCATACCATGCCTGTGGTCCAGAAGCATAATATTTCTTTGCTATTTCCTCTACAAATATTGTTTTTCCTTCTACTCTGCCACCCTCCCAGCTCCTACCTACCCACCTCCTTCAGTAAACCTGTAAGTAACTGGGGTTCCATACTCTCTCTCCATTGAATGGGAAGGAAGATGATATATCAGAAGAGAAGAGTTTCTCTTTGACTGTGTAGCAGTGGATAACAACAAAACAGTTATTCAGGTAGGTGCTCTTAGCATATGTGGAGTTTCATCAGCACTGAGTGACATATTTTATGCACAGAAATTCTGTTTAAAATTGTTTGGATCGAAAACATTATGTATGAAATATTTTACTTTTTTAGAACAAAATGGAATCCTTATTCTGGAGAAATTCAGTAATGCCATTTTTATTATTTTTTTTTTTTAAATTCCATTTTGCAAAGGAAAAGAAATTCTAAGATTTCTCTGGGAATGGAATTCCTCTTCTTTGTAGTTCTGTCTGGTTTTAGTTTTTTCTCAGGTAATGTGCTGGCTGAACAAAGACTTCCAGTCAAATAATGACTCAAGAACATCTATTTGCCTTAGATACGTATATCTTAGCAGCTCTAGATTTAGAGTTTTTACACACCTGGAATTTTCCCTTAAAGGCACAAATGTTTCAAGCAAAGCAAATAGACTCCCTCAAACTGCTCTCCAGCCTCCACTGTCATTCATCTCAGCTGAGACTCCAACATCTATTGGGAAGCTCTGTATCATTATCTCCTGAGTGGTGATGATATCAGGACTCTGTTCTTGATAGCTGCTGTACAAAACAGGAGATAAGCTAAGACCAAATGAAACAGAGGTCAGCAGGAAAAGAAGATCCACAGAGAACTGAAATGGCATACCCATGTTCACACCAGAAATAGTAGCAAGATCAGGATTGGATTTCAGGACTTCTGAAACTCAACCCAGAACTGTGCCATTAGGGGATATTTTGATTTGTTGTCAGAGGATGTGGAGGTGGACAAATCCAGCTCACCCCTCTCCCCAAAATCAATCATGTTCATGTGAGTTATACTTATCAAATTGAAAAATTGGTCAATAGAACTGGGTGTCTCAAAAATGAGTCTTTGCTCAATGAAAAAAGAACAAACCCAAAAAACAGTTTAAGCTCTACACCTTCACTGTACTTGCTACATAAGGAGATGAGATGTTTTTCACATGCCACTGCATATTAACGACAATATTATCAAAGGGATGAACCTGTGACCTTTAACATCAAAGCCTGGGCTTCATCATTAGAAATAAGGAATGGCCTGCAATACTTGTTATCCTTAGGTGACTCAATCAGTGTAATGGAAACATGACGTTATATAAATATTATATATATATACACACACACACACACACACACACACACACATATACTGCTGTAGAAAGAGGGGAAAATGCATCTCAGGAGAGAAAGAGTTAAACGAACTACCAGTAGGTGAATGCAAAGTTGCTTATGCAGACATTTTCTTGTAAAGATCTGGTCTCTGTCTATGTATTAAGTACATGCAGAGACTCGCTGTATCTAGGTTGACAGCTCTGGCGTTATACATCTGTGGGGAAAGGTTAAACAGCATCATGGCACCACTTGGAAAGACCTAATATATAGAATTGTACCTTCTTAGTCTCCCACATTTCCTAAGGTAAACTGAAGTGGGAAATTCCACAGGGCTAATAAACAAATTTCTATCTCATGGACAGTGTTAAGCAATCATGTAAAAAGGCTGGGAGTGGGGACTGATACTCCCAATATGAAGGGAAGAAAGAAAAATAGGCAACGCATATAAAAAAGGTGATTCTTTTCCTTTTCTGTGACTGTGAAGAAGTTCCCCTGACCCTCTCCACACAGCCCATTCACAAAGAATCAAAAGAAGCAGGCCCAAAGGAAACAAAAATCAAGAAAGAGACAGGGCTGGATCAAGGATGGGAGGGAAAGAGAAGAAAAGTTTTCTAAATATTGGTTGGGATAATCAGGGAAATGAGTGCAGACATGATATTTGTCACCCTCTTTTGAACACAGCTTCACAGATATTGAATGCAGAGTTTCTTTCTAGTGGGACAGGATCACCCACCCATTGAAACATTAACTTTCCGCTTTCCAGGGTCAGTTCCCTGCTCTATCCCAGACTTGTGCCAAGTGACCCTGTGCATCTGCCATCGCCAGTGCTACAAAGTGGAGATCTGGCCTTCAACAAGCTCAACTCCTGTCCAGGGTCTTGCTCTCTTCCTCTGTCATTGTCCACCCCCCAACCACGCCTAACCTCACCTGGACCCTTTAGAAAGCTCTGGCTCTTGGGCTGAGGCATCTTCTCAGGGCAGGCTTGGAAGTTTGCAACACGGTAGGGCAGATGAGTTTGGTTTTAAAAGGTTTCAGACCTGCTGGATCTGCAAGAATCACAGTTCACCAGCTGCCTCACCTTACCAAGAAGGTCCTGCTCAGTGCTGTGCAGGAGGAAGCTTAAAAGGCAGCTGCATGGGAGGATAGTGAAATGGATGAGTGGGGAGGCTGTTCCACACAGAAGAGCAGAGTGGGAGACTCTGTGAATTTGTACATTTATTTCCAAACACTGTTTTTATTTCCATTGTCTTCTGTTGTAAAACAATTGTCACACTGTACGTCAGAGCAAACTAATCAAGCCCAAGTATCCAAATCAAGTTCAGTGTATAAATCCTTCCTCTTTTCCCTAGCATCCTTGCCTTCAGGCAGCTGGACAAGGGAATGGGAGCACCCAGAGACCAAAGTCTTGAGGATGACCATTGGAGGCTGTCTTACCTGTTTGTAGTTTTTGTGCAGCAGGTGACAAACAGGTTTTCTCCATCAGATCACCTGGCAGGTGTGTCTCTACTTGTCAGGGAAGGTGGGGCAGAAAGAAAACAGAATTGAGCTCCAAACTCAATTCAGTGAAAAGGTGCTGGAGATGAGATGCTTTGATTCAGTTGTACTTGGGCTCTGCACACAGGCAACGCTGCCAGAGCACCTGGTGCTATTCCTGGTGCATTGGGCATGAGAGTAACAGCAGGCTCTGGCTGGGAGGCAGGGCAGGAGATTAGGCAAACATTACAGGAGAGGACTATGGGCTCATCTTGTCACAGAAACCTGGCAAAACAGACCTAAAGTCAGAGACGTCTCTTCTGGTCAGGCTTATTAGCACCTCAGAGCAGTCTCTCCCTCCAGAAGTTCCTTGGGAGAAAAATCATCCAAACATCTGCAAATCAGCATACTAGCTGATGGCTCGTTTCAATTCCTGTGAAACAAATTGTCTTGAAAGCAGCTTTTGCTTTTCTATCCCCTCACCTTTTTTGGCTTCTCCTGCTGTCAGTTGCATCTTGACAGAGATGCTCCCTCTACCCCCTTTTTTTCTACACTTTTATAAAATTGTTTCATCTGATTTTTTTCTTTCCTTACTTCTTAAGTCTGGAAATATACTCATTAATTTTTTACTGGGGAGAAAAATAATGATAAGTCCCCAAGGTGGTGGAATTCTAATCCACCAAAAAGACATCCAACAGCGGGAAGCATGGAACCCTCCCCTATACCTCCCAACCCCACCCAAAAAAAAAAAAGTTTATCATTATTTTCAGGTCAACCATATATTTGGGAGCTTCCATGCAACAAATTTTCATTTTACTAATTCAAGTAAATTTTTTTTGCAAGCTTTCTGTAAAGCTTGAAGCATACTGCTATTTTTGAATCTTTCTATCTTTTTGAGGGTGAGGCAGAGTCAAATTACCTTGTCATCAGATTCTCATTTTGGCAAGGAGGGTGGTGGGGGTGAAGAAACAGAGGACTTTATAGCAATAATCACTAACCAAAACACTTCAGAGTGCCTGAACTTGTTACTGCATCTGTTCATTTCTTCAACAATATGTCAAGCAGAAAGAAAACAGCTTAATTTTTCACAAGGCTGGTTGCTTTCTGAAGTTAACAACAACACGGCAACTTGTTTGAACTAGTGAATGGAGGGAACATGCTATTAATACCAGAGTCACAGTGCCCCATTCCCCACAACCCACCAGATGTCTGAATTTAAACTGTCACCTCACGTATCACATCAGTTTCTATGGGCAAAATCTTGGTCTGTGTTCCAAATGCCCTAGGGGCACTGAGCTGTTCTTCCAAGGTCTTTGATATGGTCTGTTAGTAATACACTTGTAAAAAGCTATGTGCATTTATGGTGCATTATTTTTAATATAGCTCCTGTTCCCATCATTGTTTTGTTATTATTTATGCATTATTTCCTCTCAGGCAACTAGATTGCTCTGGGGACTGATATATCATACAAGTCCTTTCACCTTTCTTTTAGCCCAGTTTGGTATCCTGCCTGCTCCCTTTCTGGTAGATTGTATGGCATAGCTATGTGTTCACATCAAACACTAAAGTTTCTCAGAAAAGAGAGATATATTCTGGGAAGACTCTGAAGGAAACCAAAATAAATCCATTCCCCCTGGAATTTGGTTGTGGCAATTTTTGAATGTCTTGCCTTCCATATCCTCCAAAAATGACTCAAAACCCCCAAATGTTTAGGCCAAAACTTTTTTAGTCTTCATCAAAAAGTCAAAATTCCTGTGGAAAGAAGACACTTTTCAAGAAAATGTACATTTAAATCAAAACTCTTGTTTCCCAGCAAAACCAGAGTTGACTACAGCTGTGTCAAAGCTGAGAGAGGCTGCTGGACAATACCATTTCTTCTTGCCAGGGGATTGTCCTGGGCCACTTGCTCTGATCCATGGGTCTCAAGTGATGGGGAGAAGAAAGTCAAAAGCTTTGCTCATCTGAGCCATCGGGTAATAAGAAAGAGCATAGCCTGTGTATAGGGAAAGAGTTGAGCAGGAACTGGAGATGCAATAGAGTTTATGGGCACAGAAGAAACTGGAGGGAGGCAAGAGGCCAAAGTGATGAAAAAGGGTTTGCACTGGCCTGGGTCTGCACAAGTTCATCACAACATTTTGGGTCAGAGTAACCTCCTAAACAGGTCTTTTGTTCCCATGGTGCACAGCTCTCCTAGGACTCATGTTCTGGCAGAGTCCCCATTGCAGACCCACGAGCCTTTTCTCCAAGGCAACTGGGAGCCAGAGGAAAGGAGAAGCTGTTGGCTCTGGTTCCAGAGACGACATGCATGCAAATACCTGTATGTGAGGGTCAGCATCACTCTCAGGCATACTGTGTGTTTCTTCATTCTTGATAGTTTCTTTTTTCTTTCTTTCTTTTATTTTTTTTTTCCCTGAGGTCTAAAATTAAGAAATCATGCAGATGGAAAACATCTGCCTGTTCTTTGTGTGTGGAAAAAACATAACACATGGCAGGGATGATAAATAATAATAAATAATGACGATGATGAAAGCATTTTGAGAGGCGCAATGGTTTGATTTGTCCAGAGCAAGCATAACACGCTCTCCGTCCAGGCTAAGAAGGATAAATAGACTGCTGTGGTTTGAAATTTTGCAAATGGCAACACAAATTTGAGGCATTTAGGAAAAGCAGATGCTGAGCATGGCTTAGCTTTTCATGAGTTTGTTCATTAGTGCCTAGTCAAAGGCTCTTCAGGTGTGCAAAAGGAGCCTGACCTCTCTTGAGTGCAGGTGTATTTGTCTATGAGTCACAAATCACTGTTTCTTCTAAATCTAACACAGCTAGGCCAAAGAATGGCATAGCCTCCCAGTGACATAATAGTCCTCTTTTCTACCTTGTAACCTAATATAAGGTTATGAAATCTAATCCATGGGACAAGTCATATATTTGCTTCCCTAAGGTTATCACAAAAAAAATGATAACTTCTCACCCAGAAGACTTAATTCTTAGTACCTCTCAAATATCCATGCAGAAATCAGCTCTAATAGTATCTCAGTGGATCTCACCCAGACCTTCATCAGGGTCCACCTAAAAACTTCTTCCAGTGTTTGGGTTGTGCCTGGTTATCTCAGACTTTAGGTAATGATGTTGTAAAACCCAGTGAGTGTTATCTGATGGAGAGGGATAAAGGGGATTATTTAATGTGTTGTTGGGTCTCAGCTGAGTTTCCAGACTGCAGGTGTTCTACTTAATGTCTGCCAGCAGGTTGGTGCTGTCCGTGCCTTTGTAAATAACTAGGCCTAAATGACTCTTGATTTTGAAAACATTTGAAGCTGTGACATGTCTGCAGATAGAATAGGTAGGGATGGTGGGGAAGGATTACCATGCCCTGTCAAAGGAAGGTCCATATCTACATGAGGAAACACATTCAGACAATGGAGAAGGTGATTCATATGCACATGTACACGCAGGTCTGAACACTTGGAAGTGTGCCAGGACTGGGTGCATTTATGGCTGACTGAACAGTTTCAAAGGACAGTGACAGTCTTGCCCACCTTCAGCCTTCATCTGTTTACAGGAGGACAGGAGGTACCTCTAAGAGCCTGAGATCTTAGCTCCCAGGGCAACCATCCTGTAATGTCTCAGGCAGGATGATTCACAAATGGAAATATTGTTGAAAAAAGCCCAACACTAACATTCATGACAAGCCGTGCTCTGTATGTGTGTCTCTGTATGCACTTTGCCAGCATGTTTGTGTGAGCACTCAGTGTGTAAACACAGCAAAACATTTACTTTTTTTTGTGTGTGGGTCTGCTGGAATTATTGAAGCTTAAGATAAAAAAAAAAAAAAAAAGAAAAAATGCAAAGGAATCGGAGCTGAGCAACAGGAGAATGATGATGCAATGATATTGCAGCAGCAAAAGCAAAATGATCTGCTAAAAATACACCAGAGGGATCTAAATATTTCCATAAACAGATGGAGGTCGGAGCCCAAATGGAAGAAAAAAATGCAAGTAAAGGAAATTGTATTTGACAACCATAAGGGTCTTATAGTTCTTCTGTGTCTTTTATCCCAAAAGGGTTTTTTACAGATGCTCACAGTTGGGCAAAAGAGGAGTCTGATCCCACAATGCTTTACTCACATGACTAACCCTAATTTATGTTCGTAGACTCTAAGGGGCCAATGGAACTGCCATGTAAGCAATACCTTGTATGAGTTCTTTTAGTGGAGGCATCTGGCAGTGCTTTATAGTGAAGGCTGCAGAGTAGTTTCCATGCTAAACCTCTCTTTTATTCATTCTCATAAATTTTTTTTTCTGTTTCAGAGCATTTACATTTTCAGCTGAAGTTTTCTAAACGTAGTCCATGCCTGAATGTGAATTTTATTGGGATGCATGAGGAATAACAGCTTCAGCTTGGCTGGAAAATATGTTTTCCCTCAAACAAAACAGTCCAAGCCTCTTCCTGCCTCTTTCTTACCCCTAATTTCATTTGCTGAGTTGTCCTATGGGGAGTCAGGGATGGGGAGATTTGGTGAGGTTTCAAAATAAAAAACATCCTAGAAATATTTTAAATTTGTAGGTACCTGAAATCCTGACTATATTCTGCAGGGGAGAAATTCAACTGCTAGAGAAAGGGTACCAGAGTGCTGTATGGCATGTGGTCCTTTGAAACCAAGTGCCTGTGCTCAAGCCTTGCTTTGGTCTTGCCCAAGTCCTCCCGGCTATGAGTGGGAACCTGACTTTCTGACTGGGAAACCAAAACCAGGTGTGATACCAGCTGTAACATTTCCCTGTGGCCCTGATGAACCACCTTGGCTTGGGATAGATCTTAGGCAGGATTAAGGAGCATCAGCATAAACCCCTCTCCTGGATGGAAGCTGCAATCTCCCTAGTTACACCCAATACAAATACTGAGAGGTACCCAGCTAAGGAACCTTGGCTCTTGAGCTGCTGCAGCTCATCTTCCCAGCAAGGATGAAACCTTGTGAATCCACACCAAGATGCATTCTGAGTGGGGGAAAACACAAGCACATTTGACAGCTTCTGCACAAATGTTTTCTTCTGGGCAAACTAGTGACTCTGTCATTCTAAGCAAGGCAAACCATACACAACACAGTAAACCTATAAAACTCCCTTTATCCTACTGTAATTTAACTGTGTTCATGATGATGAGGACTAAGCATGTGTAGCTACACACCCTATGATGAAGTTGAGATTATGAGATATGAGGTCTGAGGGGCTGATTACAAGACATTCATGTTAAAAGGACTTCAAAAGCTGTTTTAAAATGGAGAATGACCAGTATGGTGCTCTGTGAAGATACCAGAAGAACTGCAGTTTCTTTTGTCACTTCAGATGTTGTCTAATTCCACACTGGACATTTCTGTTTGCCTGCTGAGAGAATAGCAGTTCCAAACAGTCTGGCTTCTTGGGTCTTACTCTTTTTTTTTTCTTTCAAGAACATGTACTTGCAGAAATAAAAACTGTTTGCAACATATAAATATGACTCATGTTCTATCCAAAGGCAGGAGAGATTTTCTTCCACAGCTCTCGACTGTGACAGGAGTGGTCAGACCTCCTGCATTACCCAAACCAAATCTTTCTAGGCCACTGCTTGATATTTTTACTGTTGTGTAGGTGAAAGTAATTTTTGCTTCACCTGTTCTACACTCTGGATGCCTTGTCTCCATCTGGTGATACACACCATGTCATTGCTGTAACTTCAGGCAGCACAACTAGCATTAGGAAAGAAGCTACATGAAAACACAACAAAAATGGATTAGTGGTGCCCTTAAGCTTTGTGTTGGGAAAGCCCCGTTTTGCTGCAGACAGCTCCTCTCTCTTCGCTGTGTACTGAGGTAAACTCCCAGCCTGGGCTTGGCTCACTCTGCCTTGTGAAGAGTCACTGCTGATGTTGATTTATTTAGCGGTTGAGTGGTAGGTTTTGGAAGAGGCAGGAGGAAGCTCTCCCTTCCTGTTCACACACAGCTGTTCTCCTCTGAGACCCATCTGGATTCACTAGAGGACCACTGGCCTCTTTGCCAGAGGTCTATCACAGGCGGTGTTTACAGCTGTCCCGCACGGACAACCGGTGTGTGGTCTGAAGCTATCGATGGAGAAGCGAGACAAGTGCATTCCACGGAATTTATTCTCTCTGCGTCTTCCGGATCTTCACAGACTCCCTGGTATCAGCTGTTGTGAACCCCTTGGACCTGGCTGATGCACGATATCAGAAAACTGGCTGTGCAGAGCTACTGGTACTCCTTGCAGGAGCTGTCGTATTGCACACAAGCTGTATCCATCAGGAAGGACTGCAAGCCAGCCTTTGCCTTTGGAAGAAGCCAGCTCCTGTGGTATTTAGAGACATATAAAAAAAAATCTCCGGCAGAGGGGAAACTGTGTGCGTACATGAGCTTTCTGTCTCTGTGCCTGGAGAGGTACAGTAAGGGTTACACAAGCTTCAGGAGTACGCCTTTTTTAAGGAACCTGCCAAGAAAAAAGGGCTTTGCAAAGTTCATGTCTTTAAAACACAAGAACAAAATAAAAGTATCTCTAAAGCTTCTGATCTGTGCATATGTGGAAAGGCTGGGAGCAAGGAATTCACCTGTGGTAAAGCCATGGAGGAGTACTGCCCTCATTCATCCCAGTGCAGACAGCAGCCCCACCTCTTGGCCCACTGCAGAGATTATAAATGGGCCTGGTTTCAAAGCCCTTTGCATGCAGAATTATCCAAACCCTGCTGCTAACAGTGGTTAGGAAACACAGAGCCAGCTGCAATGGGTGGATGCCATCCTTATACTATTAGTGGTGGCATCACCACACAGGTGGATTTATTCCAAGCCTTCTGGAAGGAAGAGCATCAGAACCTATAAACTCGCTGGGTCAGTGAAGCCAGCCTCCCCTTACAGGCAGGAGCTTGTCCCCATGACTTCTGCAGCAAACAACCCCATGTAATGCTTGCTTTCACCAAAGTGGATAGGCACAATTTCACCAAAGTCAGTAGGCATCATCTCACCAAAGTGGGTAGGCATGCATTGTAAGCCAAGTCACCAAACTGCTCATGTTTCCTCGGGACCTTCTGCATAACACTGGGAGCTGGACACATTACAAGGACTCTGCTGTCCTTCTGATTCAGTTTTCACATTCTCTCTGTTTTTATGCTTTTTGGACCAAAGGGAGGCTTGTATGATGAAGCCTGAAGAGCTGGAGAAAAGATTCTGTTTTCCTGAATTGTTGCAACATCAGGACCTGGGACAACTGCAAACGTTCTTCGCTGCTCTCAAAGTCCTTTACTGAACTTCATCCTACTTTACTTTATTTTCAGTAAAGGACTGCAGAGTCCTTTACTAGTGCTCTCAGAGGAAGGCAAGGGCAGATTTCAGGATAAACTGGAAGATATGTGGAGGTGAGATCAGGCCTCAGCAGCATGGAGTTGCAGTAGAGAAACTAGCTCTGACTAAGTTTTTTTTTTGTTTGTTTTAACTCAGTGAATGCCATACTGTGCTGAAGGTACCTGAAGCACAATGATAATGTGACCAAGTCAGAATCCAGAAGAACTTCACTTCTCTCAGGAGACTGTGTGTATTGCTCCTCTGGAGGTTCACCCATCTTCAGTTTAAACCACTCAGTTTCATACAAATACGTCCCAGTTCTGCTCTGAGTTACACCCACTGACTCGAGCAGAACCACATGAATGTTAACAACAAAAAGTAAACAAAGCAGAGTTTAACCCTATTTCTTTTCCTTCGTACACTTCTCGATGTATGTTACAAAGATGAAATCCCAGAAATGTTAATTCTGAAAATATCCGTCCATGTTAGACAACATAGTTCACCAAATGGAAAGATGGAGATTCTCCAGCATTAATAACGTGGAAAAGTACATTATTTGATGTGATAAATATTTGGAAGGCAACTTTATTGTCAGGAGTATAAAGACCCACCCGTTACTTGGAAAATCAGGACAAAGCAACAGAATATCTCACTTTAAGAAAAACATCAAGGAGAAAAGAGGAAGTTATCCAAGAACTGGGGAAACTTGACCAGGGCCTGTAGGGATTTTAAATTGCAAGACTGTTTGTTGTTTGAACTGAGTCACACCAATGCAACGGAGAATTTGTCCTTGGCAGCAGAACTGTTAGAATGGAGAGTTAATGCTCCCTTGTGTCAACCCACTGAATCCAGGTCATCATGTCTTAATTAAAGTGTACATGCTATGAAATACCATTGAACGTCAATCCAGTTCCTTAGTGTATAGAATACTATGTTTATTTATGGGGTTTGGCAAACACTTCTGGAAAATAAAAAAAAAGCTATTAAAATATAAAGACTGCCCATTAACAGAAGAAAAACACTGTCATGCACTAGATTCTCTTCTCGGCTGGTTTTGGTGAGATTCCTGCCTGTGGGTCATCTTTTCACACAATAAAGAGGTTCTTTGCTACCTCAGCTGGGCACAATTCAGTCTTATTGGGATGATGACACATGCATAGATAAGGCAGAATTTTGGAATAAGCTCCCTATGATGGGACAACTATGCAGCATAAAGTATGAAAGTATTTTCAGATTCTCCTCCATTGAAATCCATCAAGTGCCGGAGACACATGAAAGAAAAAGCTTTCCTTTCCCTTCCTCCCTCATGCCAAGTCTAGAAGAACCTCTGCTCTGGGTATCTACCAGCCTTGGAGCAGAATTCCAGCAAAACCTGGAAATTCATCACACTCAAAATCATTCCCTGAAGTCTGGACAAAGGATGGGCAAAGTAGCAACACTAGCTGTAGATGTTAACATTTACAGATATCTATGGAATAGCTACTCTAGGGATCCAGCCAAGAAAAACAGCAGAGCAAGTCAGATTGGTAAAGATGGGGTAGATAGAGAAAGTGCCAAACTAAACAAGGTTTGATCATGGCTACACACTGTCCTCTGCCTCTAATTTTCTCTTGCAGGGAATTTCCTAGAAGAAGGCCAGCATAAATGGTCCTGCCTAGCTCCATAGTTCTCTAAAGTTAACCCTTTCCTGGATTGTAGGGTTGTGTCCTCAACTGCCTTTCAAAGACACACATACATATCTCGGCTAAGTTCTGCTGATGTTTTTGAACAAGAAGCCAGTGGTTTTATTTTTCCTTTGGAAAAAAACCCCGTAATTAACAGAAAAGCACTTTTACCTGTCCCGTTGATGTTCGGCCCTTGGGATGTTTAAATCCAAGATGAGTTATCTCTACCGAACACAAAAGTTACCTCAATGACCGCAGAGTTGTCTTCCTTCTCTGGATCCCCATCACCGTAACCCATGATGGAGATAGGAGCACTGGTGTTCTCATGTGTACCATGCTCCTGGAAGACCTAGGAAAAACCTAGGTACCTTGCCTCACCACCAAAGCATTTAATTTATTTTTCAGATGCCTTAGCTTGTTTGTTTGTTTGTTTGTTTGTTTTTTTAACTGACTAGTAAGAAGATAGAAATTTTATCATGTGGCTTATTTGAATCAGTTTCATTGTATTTGTGGGACAGAACTGAAGCAAGCAATTCTGAGGACAAGGCCATTGTGCCTTCTCTTGTGTATACCCTGTTGGAATAGCCATACTTGCAACTCCTTTCAGTGTGCATTCAAAGGTGGGATGTCTAGCTCACAGAAAAGGAAAAGACCTTCTGGGACCTCTGCAGCGTTATAGCTTCACAGTAGCCTATGAATTTAGAGATAAACTGTGGACTGCCTTGAGAGCAAGCTTAAACTTCTACTGGACAAGAAGGTAGTCAGTTAATAAAGGGCACAATGGCACACAGTCCATCTTCCCTCTGTCTCTGGCCAATAAAATATATTCATAAAAATGGACTCTGCTCCATCTCCTAAAAAGCTCTTTTCCCAACGGTCTGAACTGGAATAATGAGAACAGTGGAAGGGCAGGCTCAGGAATGATTCATTAACTGCAAAACAGGGAAAATTCATACCAAATGTTCCTTGTAACTGCCCTGCTGCTTCCAACAGCCTTTCTTATGTCCTATAACTGAGGGGTCAAACCTGCTGTTAAACTTTCACATGAGGTCTATACACATAAGCATGGAGACCCCATGCCTGTAAGATGCTCCGCACCAAACATACAAAGCCTGTTATGCATTGCTTTCCTAGCCAGCTCCTGTAGTTGCCAGGTCTCCTTGGGAACATAAGAATAGCCATGCAGATTCAGGCAAGTATCCATATAGGCACGTAACTAGAATGTGCTGACGGAAGAGTACAAGACCATGACAAATCCACAGTGACACATCCCAAAGGCACTCCGCAAGTTACTGAAATCCCCAGCTTAAGGAAAGCACCACAGATTCACACCTGGGCATTTCCATGCTAAACAGTGGATTTAGCTCACAAAGTAAGCTGCAGAACCATTAAAGACTTCGAGATGCTTAACTCTCAAGGCCTTTAAAACTGTGACCAAGAGAACTGTATCTCAGCACCTAAGCTAGGCATTATAGCACCTGCAAAGTCTGAGTTGAAGAGAACCATGAAAGAATCAGGGTCCCTAATATCTACGGCTGCTTTTTGATAGTCTATAGAGAAAGAGCAAATTAATAAATCTCATTTTTGAGCCCATCCTCAAAAAAGGGTGGTGGTAAGGGATATGTCCACAGCGTACACAATGCTCGCAGCCCCAGCCCCTTTAAGTGCAGTAACACTAGAACTGCTGACACATCTTCAGAGCTGGTGCTGCTAATAGAGACCTTATGCAACACTGTAGAAGTTTTATGCAAAAATCCATAAAATTATTAAAAGCTTCTGCAGAATCAAAGAAAACTCAAGATGAGAAGGGCCAACAGTTTCTTGGATCAAGCAGTATCGTCAGCTCCAATCTTATTGCCAGGCTTGCCTGCTTCTCTGCTCTCTCTACTAATTTGTTCGGGCTAGCTTGAAATGAGTCAGTGATGGTGCTTACCTCAAGCTGGCTCTGTGGCTTCATAGCTCTTGCTGTGAGGAATGTCATCTTCATGTTTGACCTGCCTTTTCTTTAATGACTAACCCAAACCTGTTCCTCTCCATTTTCTTGGCTCTCACTGAACACATCAAAAATCCCACCCTCTCTTTTCTAAAGTCTCTAAGTAGCTTCTGGGTTTTTATTACCTTTTCCCATCACTTATGGCTTTTCTACACAGAGACATCTGAACAACTTTACTCCTAGTCCAAGCAGCTTGGGCACACGGCGGTTCTATTCCAGAAACCATGTACCTGTTTTGCTGAACCGGAGTTTGGGGTAAGAAGCCAAGCTAGGAGGCAGGACATGGTTTAGTTTGAAAGCAATACTGTGCTAAGGCATATAGACGGCTTTAGAAATGTAGCAGGGCTGTTACAGTGACATCTAAGGTTTCCCTAAACATTCCTGCTCTTTCCACCCTGTAATTTTATATAGTGAGCCAGTAAAATAAACGAACAGCAGACATAGCAATCTGCCTGGAAGTACAGTAATCCCAGTACTGAGGATCTGGACCCAGCTATGGGTCTTATTTAGAGGCTGGTCTTCAACAGCCCTCTTAATTTCATATCTGCTGAAAATATTACTACTTTTTAATATTATTATTTGTAGATCTTTTACAAGTAGCCCACAAGTTGGAAGTGTAGCCCACAGAGGCAGCTCATCATTTAGCCACTCAGCCTATTTCCTTCTTGTTCTCCTTTTGTGCTAAAAACTTCACAAGGTTTTAAGCTGGCAATTAAAAACACTGCAACAGTTTTATTGGCCCTGCATGCCATCTTGTTCTACCCATATTATTTACTTATGTTAATTGGTCAGGTATTAAAGAACAAACACAGTAATTAATTAGTGGTTTGACAGGGATTATAAGGAAATAAAGGCCTTTCATGGGTGTCAGATTTGAGTCACTCACAGAAGCTTACAGCATGAAAAAATAAAGAGTGCTGAATCATGGTCAAAAGAAGCATTTTCAGCCATGCAGTATGGCATCCAGATGCGTGGGGATTGACTACACTTTTGCTTTAGGGCACAGTCACTCATCAAACAGGCACTTATACTCTGTAGGGGCTAGGTTTGATAGAGAGCAGTGAGCCATAGAAAGACCATGATCATGGAAGCGAGCTTGATGTGGTGAGCTCAGGTGTTCAGGCAGGTCATCCTGAGTAGAGGAAAAACACCTTGCCCCTGAGGCAGGACACACATCAAGGTCAGCAAGAGTTGCAACATGGTTTCATGTCTCAGACGTCCCTGGATGAATTTGGATGTGTCCTCTTAGCACTGTTGCCTCTGTTTCCCTCTTGTAAAACTGACGAAGGTCTTCCATACTATGCCCATTTTGTCCTCCTTGCCAATAAGCACTTCAGAATAGGCAACTGTATTTCCTAGTGTGAAGAGTAGAAATAGCAATTGCTAAGGAAACAATTAGGTCTGTCCCACCTGGCAGTGGCCATACTCCAGAGTTGTCTCTTCTCTTTGTAACACAGACCATTTTATCTCTAAGGGCTAAGTCACCAATGGGATGACATAATTGGACAGCTGGGGACATTACCCACAGAAAAAGTCCCCCATTGGAAACTTTGAAAAGAGCTTGTCCCATGGATGGGGGATATGACAGCGTGGCTGGAAGAGTGGATTATGTCTTCTGTTCCTTCTGGTATCATACCACATTTGACTTGATCCCTAATGAAATATTGGATGAAAAATATCCCTGTTCTGCCACTGAATGCTAACACTTTTGTTTACCTTTGGGTTAGGTCTACTAGTTTTGCTGCTCTGTTTGTAGGTGAATAAGAATCACTGGGTGACCTAAGACCAGTCAGGTGTCCTCTTTGAATTTGATTCACCTGTATGGATTGGTGTTCAGTTCACTTTTGGGCCACGGCATCCTTAGTTCCCATGATATCCCATGTGATCTCCAATGGTTGGAGGCTAGAAGGGTAGAGGGGAAAGGATGATGCTTCTCCAGTTCTAATATGCTTCCATAAGCATCCTCTCTTGAATATTATCAGAGACAACATATCCAAACAGACCATTACTCTGACTTAAGATGTCCAGTGTGATATTCTTATGGGCAGATCTCCTCTCCTGTCCCACTACATAGTCCTCGGCCTAAGTGTGAGTTGCCATCTGGAACTCTTGTTATTATGGTCCATTCTCCAAGGACTCCTGCCTTAAGTAGGAAGATTAATCACATGGATATCAAGCTTTCACGTAATGGTAGGGAAGGCGTGTCTTTATCCGAGAGAAGGCTGCAAGGACAGCAAAGGTTCTTTGGGGCATTACTACACCGATCAATGGCAGCTGGTGATAAATAATGAAAATAAAGGAACCTGCATTCAGAAATAGATGCAAAATCTTGGGCAGACCTTTACTGAAAAACTGGATTTACAATTTTGGAAGTGACTCTGTGCTAATAAGGCAGTTTATGAAGAGGCAACATTAGTGCAGTGCCTTATGCCATGTGGATGCCACATCTGGGGGCCCTAGTCAAAGCGTCCTTGTCCTTCATTTGTTTGTACAATGTAAACATAATCTTGAGCTGTCCTTCTTGAGAACCAAAGCCACTCAAAGCCCATGACAATTTTAAAGTTTATTGTCCACTGTCTTTGATGACCATTTGGAAAAAGAAATTCCAGCCCATAATTGTTGGGTCACAGAAGGACTTTTAGGATCCATCTTATTATGAAAACATGGAAAGTGTTGCTGAGGAAAGACAGACAAGTGCAAACGTGCACTGAAAACGCAAGCATCCATTTCTGTATGCAAAACCCTTACAGTCATCAGCCAACACTCACAGCTCCATACATGAACAGCCCGGAGGTTATTTTAGGTGTTCCAAAATGGTCCTTCTTGGCTTTGTAGTCCATGACTCCACTATAGAAAGATTTACACCAAAAAAACCCCTCTGGTAACCAATCCAGGCAGATAATGAGTCACCCCGAGATAACAACCAATGATGCCCAAGAGAAAATAGGATTTCAAGTACAGGCTTCTGATGGCTACAGACAGCGGGAGCCAAAGCTGAATGATAAGAAATTACGCAGTATATATGCATACATGTCTGTGAAACGAACAAGTTGTTTCAAACTTTAGGACATTAAAATTTTGGCTGCTCAGCACACACTCTGCAAAACCTCTGCAGAGCATTTGAGCACACTGCTGTCGCTCTAAAGCAAAGGAGTGAGGAGAACCAGAGGAATCTGGCATATATGTTGCCGGGCCAGAGTAAGTGCAAACATCACTGGATACATAACCCAGCAATGACCTGCCAAACAGCTGAGAAGAGTAATAGACCTGATACTCACCCAGGGAAAGGTTGCTAGCCCCATCTGTGCTACTGTTGCTGCTACTGCTATTTTTCAATATCCCTTCTTGCCAGGGTGTTCCTCAGCCAAAACCATGTCCTAGAGAACAGCATGGCATCCACAGAGCTGCCAAATAGACAGCAGTGAGCACATCAAGGAAAAGTTTGAGGGGTCCCTTCCTCTTGCTTCTGATGCATGTGCTGTTTGGGGAGACAGATCAGCTGAGATGCTGAAAAACATCAAAAAACTAGACTAACCTCAGAATCAAAACACTCTTCCACTCAGCAGAGAATAAGCCAGAGAGAAAAGGTCTCAGATGTTTTAGGCCATGCCTGAGGACAGCATGAGTCAAGCAAGGGTTGCAGTGTCAAGGGCAGAGGTGGAGCTGAAGCTGCCCATTTCTGGAGGAAAGTTCCCCATTGTGTTCACAGCCATCATTCCTTATGCTGACAGCTCCTATGGAGATCACCCCTGGAGTAGCGTGGAGTTCCCATTACTAACCTTGGGAGCTAAGGGCACTCTGTGATGTGGTAAAGAACCCAAATAAAAGGTCTCAGCTCTGTGAGTGACTTCAGATGACGTGGGCCAGAAAATATTCAGAGAAATAGCACTTCTTGGAATCATACAGCTGTTTTGAACAAGACATGAAATCGTGCTCACTTAGATGAGAGTGTTGCTATGAATTCAACACTGAGAAAGTTTGCAAACTTCCTATTTCCTGTTTTAACATTGACAAGGTTATTAACAGCAAAATTCACATGAATTTAGGGTGGACATGAAACAGAGCCTGAACAGAACATGTAACATTTTAGTTTTTCATTTTATCGAGACAAGACTCCAAAGAACTTCTCTTCACCAGCACCTGAGGGATATTCCTTCCCTTTTACTTCAATTTATCTTGTCAGCAGAAGAACAGGACTCAATTAGGTCCTTCAGTGAAGGCATACCCAGTTCAACCCAAGAGAAGCATGTAGCTTGTATTGTGGGAGAGGGACCCAGGTATTCTGCATGGATTTTTTTGAGGTAGATGCAAGAAGCTCTTTAGAGCAGGGAGAATTGCAAGCATTACCAATACTGGAATTTAGCTGGGATACCAAAATTAGTTTTCTTACCATTGTGAAAAGCAGCAAAGGAGGTATGCACTGATCATGGGAGAAATGAGGATTTTGAGGGTCTCCTCCTTTCTCTATGATGGGCCCAAAAACCCCAAATCTGCCTGAGGAAGACAATCTACAGAATCATAGGTAATTTCTTGATGGTCCTGGATCCAGTCATTAAATAGCCCTGACAGCCTTAGTATATAAGAGCTGCTGTTTTTGCAGCTTGTAGCGGCAAGGGAGGGAGCCATATATAGAATTATATAGGCAGGATGAAATGTTTCCAAGGGAAAACATGCACAATGAGAATATGCTGTATTCTTCCCTAAAGCAACAGGCACTGTTGCCAAGCTATGCTCAGTCAAGCTGCTGTACGTACCAGGAAATAGGCTTCCTTCCAATGTAAAGCTATAAAAAAAGACAGAAAAAAGAAATTGAAATAAAAATAAAAGGAAAGCGGAAACCTTTTCCTCACTTATATTCCTCTCTAGACGCGGCTAACATTTGAAGATGTTTCCATTACTATCTGCACGACGGGATCCATGACCTTCCACCATGCCAAGTTCTAGTTTACGGTTTCACTGACCTTGTTTGTCTCCTACAGCTCAATAGGTGACCACCCATTCCACATGCTTGTGTAGCAATTTGCAGATGGTTCAGAGCAGCACCCCTGAGATAGTATTCAGTGCCTACCTAAATGGGAATAAGAAATGACTCCCCTGAAACAGACCTCTTCTATTCCGTGGCTTTTAAGGTGTTGATCTGCTTGAGGGTAGGAAGGTTCTACAGAGGTACCTAGGCAGGCTGGATTGATGGGACAATGTCAGTTGTATGAGGTTTAACAAGGCCAAGTGCCGGGTCCTGCACTTTGGTCCCAACAACCCCATGCAACGCTACAGGCTTGGGGAAAATTGGCTGGAGAGCTGCCCAGCAGAGAAGGACCTGGGGGTGCTGGTTGACGGCTGGCTGAACACGAGCCAGCAGTGTGCCCAGGTGGCCAAGAAGACCAATCGCATCCTGGCTTTTATCAGGAATAGTGTGACCAGTAAGATTAGGGAAGTGATCGTGCCCCTGTACTCGGCACTGGTGAGGCTGCACCTCGACTACCGTCTTCAGTTTTGGGCCCCTCACTACAAGAAGGACATTGAGTTGCTGGAGCGTGTCCAGAGAAGGGCAACGGAGCTGGTGAAGGGTCTGGAGAGCAGGTCTTATGAGGAGCATCTGAGGGAACTGGGGTTGTTTAGTCTGGAGAAGAGGAGTCTGGGGGGAGACCTTATCACTCCCTACAACTACCTGGAAGGAGGTTGTAGTGAGGTGGGTGCTTGGTCTCTTCTCCCAGGTAACTAGCAATAGGAAGAGAGGAAATGGGCTCAAGTTGCATCAGGGGAGGTTAAGATTGGATATGAGGAAAAATTTATTTACTGAAAGAGTGGTCAGGCATTGGAGCAGGCTGCCCAGAGAGGTGGTGGAGTCACCATCCCTGAAGGAGTTCAGAAACCACGTAGATGTGGCACATCATGGGATGGTTTAGGAGGCATGGTGGTGTTAGGTTGACAGTTGGACTTGATGATCTTAGAGGCCTTTTCCAACCTTAATGATTCTATGATTCTATGAATTTTTGAAAAGATAAAGTGAAGATATTGGAGGTAACTATAGAAGAACCACCTCCTTTCCCCATGCTTCAGTTTCCCCATTATCTGTTGGGTGTGAATATTTCACTCCAGGGCACTGTATGGATAGAAGAATCACTAAGTGCACAGTACTCTCATCATTGCAGTTTACTAACACATCATCATAAATATTGCTGTATTTTCCCTTCCCCCAGCCTTGGCTGAAATCCAGGATGAAATGAAGGGAGGCATATGCTGCACACCGACATTCACTCATTCCCCTGCAAAGTCCTTCAGACCTTAAGTGTGACATAGAGCAATTATTTGCTATTAATTGTAACAGGTTCAGGACAGTGAAGCTGTCTTTGTATGGATGGTGATGACATTAACAACAGGGAGGGAGAACGGATGAGGAATATCTTCTGTGTTTGAGGGGAAAAGATGGTTGGAATGGAGAAGTTCTGCCCTGCAGAAAACTCTCGCTTGTGTTCTACCCTGAATCAGTCCAAGAAGGTCAATATTTCTCTATTTCACCCCCCAGAATAAAAATTTTGATTTGAAACCACCAAAATGACACAGTTTAACAATGCCAAAATATTATAATAAAGCAATAAATACAGCAATATAAATATTGCATGAATGTATCAATACACATGGCACCCTCTGCCCAAATATAAATGTGAGCTGGACAAAAACAAGCTGGGGCTGAATGACTTGAGAAACTTGGAACAAAGTAAGCCTTTCTTGCTGTTGTAGCAGCCTGACGTTTTTCAGTCACAACTTTACTGTGTCACATGTTCCCAAGAAACATTTTGCCTTGAAATGTCCCTTTCCAACGGAAAACATCTTCTGTCACCATTTTTTTTAGCCAGCTTTGACTGCGACCAGCAAGGCCCCATGGCGATCCTCTGGGGAGAGCTCACTGTATTTGCTTGGGAGTACAGCATCCCCTCAAAAGATGGTGCTACAGATTAAGAATAGACAGCATGGGACCCAACATCTCTGCTGCAAACGTGAGGAGGAGGACGGGTTTTTTTGGCATTGTTTCAGTACAATGTTAGGGTATTCTGAGAACATTTGTCAGCACTGCTTTTCAAAACCTGAGGTGCATGCACACATGGGCTGATACTGAGGTTTGACATCTCAAGAACTAGAGCAATACCAGTGGAACTGAACTGTGAAACAAAGCTTTGGAGGAAATGAAATAAAAGACATTTTGAGCAGTGGAATTAGCAAACTTAGGGACATGAAGCCTTGATAAGGGACACTACCTGAATTCTGTTTTCTTTAAGGAAGAGCACACCTATGTTGGTCTGATGTGTTTGGGGCTTGTTCGAAGTCCTGTCTCACATAGATTTTTATGATGTCTAATAAGGGTTGTGCTCCCTTACAGCATGTTTTGGGGGATGACTAAGAACATATTCTTGATGTTGTTCTGTAAAAGGTCATAAAGATTTGGACACTTCAACTCCTTGTTCCTCTCCACCATGGCACTAAGAAACTCTCTGAAGATGGAGGATAGACTCATGTTGTATATCCATACACCAAAATCAAGCACAGAGACAAGATCAAAGTATTTGGAATAACACATGAGATATGCTTACCTCAGTAGCACACCTAAACTAATAAAGACAGCATTTATCATAACTTGAAGCCATATTCAGGCCTGAATATATAAATTTTAAAAGCCTAGGTCCTTATTAGTCTGTGGTGTACAGCCTGCCTTAGATGCAGGGTCACCTCCCACCCCTGGCAATGCATCTTCTGGGTGCAAAAGGTTCCCAACCCAGACACAACCAGCTCTGCTGGACTAAAACCAGCTCCTCAATAAGCCTGACACATAGGACTGCTTGTGTCCTGTGCTTATCCTTTGGTTGCTCAGGGTGACACAAGAGATAGGATGGAGTACCTTGGCAGGTATTGTATGTTCTTATCTGTAAACCCCAGACAAACAACTCCATATGGAAGGAATGGGGGAGACCAGAGATGCAAAGCACATTTGCAGGACTGCACATGGCTTTCTTGTTTAATTATTATTTTTCCAGTGGAAAATCTGTGAACAGGAAAGATGATACCAAAGCAGCCCTTTGACTTATCAGACTTAGGGCAATTGCTTGGGTGTGCAGACTTTCCCCTTTAACACCAGTGGTGATTTTAGTTTATATACATGTGTCTGTGTCTGTGTACATGTGTATGCATAGATATATACACATACCTGCAGCTGCAGCTGATGGAAGACTACAGAAGGCAGCTGGGAGACTCCTTGAGGTGGGAAACTGCCTGATATTGCCCTAACTGGTTTGCATTGGACTGAGTCAGAGGGAGAGCAGGTTGCAACATGGACATGGTTCCTTTTAGCAGCCAGTTCCTCACCCTACAGCAGAGAGCTGCTGGAGCATCCCCCCGGGTAGAGTAACAGAGCAAGCCATGCTCTCCTTTGCCTCATGTAACCTCCCTGCAGATTTTTAAGGGGCTGGGATGTGCAGAGCCATGACTCAGAGTGAGAGTGGCTGATGGAGGGAGGTGAAATTGAGGCTGTTTCAATAGTAGAAGTAGCACATGGTCCAAACCCAGTGAATCTCTTTGCAGGGGTAAATGATGGGGGGAAATCAGGCCTGCCACCTTTGCCCAGGAGGGCTTCCTCTGCTCTGGTCCATGTCAGGCACATGGGAGGTGAGGAGAGGTGGGTTTGCTTCTTCAGAAGTTGAGGGTGTTTTCAAGATCCTCAGAGCTTTCCAACTTCTTCACCTTGTCAGCAGAGGAAAGGGGGAGACCCAGGTGCTTTGATCAAAGCCTTCATGTGAAGGTTACCCTTGGAAATCCAGCTCCAGCTGGGAACAGCCAAGGTGGCCCCGGGTGCCTGCTCCGCAGGTGGGGGGAAATTGGGCAAGAATCCATCCTAAATCTGGAACAAATGGCCCTACTGTAGTGAGCACTGTGATGTGACCTCTCTGAGGTTATGCCAAGGGTGGTTGGAAAGCAATAGAAAGCATGCAGGAAGAGGTGTAAAGCTGAGGGATCCTGTAGGCTGATGGTGCAGACAGACAGGCAAGTATAGAAAAAGACATTCATTCTCAGGAGCTGCTATAGGCTTGGGCCTGGGTTTATTACAAAGATATGGTTTACATTTGGAAAATAAGAAATACACATGCCTGAGGTTTTTTTGCTTGCACCTGTGCTATGCTACATGGAAAGTAGTATGGTACCCCTTTAACAGGCTTATGAACCCTCTACCAGTGCTCACCATCTCTCATTTTTGAAGCTGCAGGGAGTAGGAAAGCAAGGGGGAGTTGGGGAGGTGTTTTCTGGGCTAGATAGATACCTGGCTTTTCCTTCTTGTTCGTTTTCCTGTGTAAAGCCACAGGATGCACATGTAAATACAGTAGCACTGTGGAGTGAAACCAGTATAAGCAGGTGAGAAGCATGGTTAGAGGTGTGGAGCTGAGGTTTGCTCCCTGACAATTTGGCTTGCTGTCATGAAGGTTTGTTCAGTTTGTAAATCACAAGTTCTGCACCTTTAATCTGCCAAACCCCCCTCCCAAAAATGCCCTCAGACCCCCAAATCTGCCTATTGTTGCAAAATCAGAGCTTGCTGTGTTACTGAGAGTCTACAGAAACAGATGTGAGCCCGTTATGAGGGAAAAGTGAGTGACAGGATTGCACTTAGTGACTGAATCTGAAAAAAAAAAAAAGAAGAAGAGGGGTTTTAAGAAAAAGCAACCAATAATTAATACACGGATTTGGCTTGCCTGAGGCTAACATGGAGGCCCAGTGCTTAGGAGAGATAAAAGAGGATTAGGTACTTCACTTGTAAGAACAGCATCCATCTGCTCCAGCAGATAAGATAATAGTTACAAGGGCCATCAAGCCTTGTGCCTCCTGTGCTAGTGGTGTCGACTGGCAGCATGAGTCAAGTTACTTCCACACGCCCACACTGGTGCACGATTAGCAAGGTGCTGCAGGCAGGGCTGCTTTCCTTGGAAAACAGCTGATCACTGCAGCTGAAGGCCAGAAACTGGGAGGTGAGTCTATTCCAGCAGGGTAGTTGCCGCCATTGAGGGCTATGGGACTGATCTGTCTTCCACGCCTGCACAGATCAAAGGAGCTAAGAGTCTGAGAACAGCAGTGGATTCCTCCTTCCAGTCACATAAAGTAGCAACAAAAACTTAGAGCTGGGACAGAGTAAATATGTGTGTGTGTGTTTATTTTTCAACACAGCATATAGGTGAACTGCAGAACTCTCTGCCATGAGATGTATCTACAAAAAAAATTTAGCAAGGTTAAAGGGAAAACAAAAAGTTTCTGCTTTTTCTGTTGAATAAAAGTTTTTTTCACAGTTACTGGAAGGAATTACTGTGATCTTGAAAGAGATGTTAGACCCGTTGCTACCTAGTGCAGGCTAATTTTCATTATTAAAGATCAGACAAAGGCCTAAGTTAGGATCAGGGGTTGTTTCATCCCATGAGGGTGATTCTAACATTCTGCTCGTTTCTGGGGCTCTGCTGGTGCTGCTGACTATCTAATGCCAGAACATGGCATTAGATAACCCTGGTTCTGCTCTTGTCTGTGATCCTATGAAATAATCTGCCCTGACTCTCTAGAGAGGTCTGAACAGCATCTTCCACAGTTATGTGATACCATGTTTCAAGAGTCCCTCCACAGGGAGCTTCTACCATTTCCCTGGCTCTGCATCCCCAAGACACATTGCCAATTGGAATTCTTCATCTCACTGACAAAACCTTTCCTTGAAGTCATGGTGCTTATTCATTGCTTGGAAACCTGCACGTGCTTTGCCCTCTGTATCAATTTTTAGAAGTGGCTTGGTGCCACTCCTTGAGCCTTCCAAAAAAAAGAGATTCCTTCCAAGCTGGGCAATGCTATCCCCCTTTGTCCAGCGAATTATTTATTTATATTTTTTTGAGGACACAAAACCTCTCCATCCAGATCCCCAAACCATATATATATTCAGTGTGCCTTGCTGTCATATTAGGGCTTGCAAAGAAGGAAGACATCTTGTTGTGCTGGATCAAGAATTTCACAGCATCGTGCCCTGGCTCCCGAGACAGTTTGTCTTACTGGCCAGCTGCCTCTGCATATGGGTTGAATTGTATCCTCCCCTACTCCTGCTCAGTAGTCAGTGAGCCAAACTCTGTCCTTACTTGGATTCAGGGACAATCTTAGTGGAGTTGCAAAGGTAAAAACAAAGTTAAAATTGGGCCTCATCTTCCATCCTCCTTCCCTCCCTGGAGAAGATTAATGGGAGCTTTCTTTGCCTGGTGTTTTTTGTATGTGAAAAGCTATTCGCTTTCTAGGACTGTCAGTTCAGGACTGTTCAGATCAGTGTGGCTGTACTAATGCTTCTGGGCTGCCCAGAAAAGTTATTTTGCATGTATATGTTAGAACACCAGTCTTTTAAAAATGCACACCCCAAAATGCAGTTACTACTGGGTCACATAAAACACTGGTGAGGATTGTGAGATTTAGAAGTTTATTTCAATAAATTGCTCTTGGACGCAGGTGTTTCATCATGAGTTTCCATTTTTTTTATCGGTAGCCTGCATAGCTTCAGAGGAAACCTTTAGGGAAAAAATAAACCCCTTGCAACTCCAGCACCAGAAGGAAAACGAATCTATCTTTGTCAAAGGTATTACTTTTCAAAGTCCTATAGTTAGTTACACTGAAGAGAGACTCAAAGAGTTAACAGTGATTGGTGTCCAACCTATCTCCTTAGTTGAGAATTTACTAGCATTGCATAAGCTTCCCGTAACAAGGTAACCAGATATAAATTGACTGCTAAAAATAGCCTTACTGTGTTACTCAATCCCTAATTAACTTGCTTCAGCTGTCTTCAAAGATGTTCTTTAAATCTACCCATCTTCTGGAGGCGCGGAGGATACTGATACACAGACAGAGGTGCATGTCAGCTCATGATAGTTTGTGTTAATTACTGGGCTATATATGTGTTTGAACATAATTCTGGGAGTGATGGAAATCAGCCTGAAGGGAAGAGTTTGACATCAGGCTTGTCCTGTAATTCTTAAGAAGAAAAGGAAGATAAACTGAGATACTAAAGGCAAATGGTTGGAGGAGCCTCCAACTTCTGGTCTTTGCAATGGCAGGAAAGAGGCAGGAAAAGGAATGCTGTGCGTCTTACTGGATCTGGATTGCTTTGCAAGGGAAGGATTGTTTAAGTAAACCATGTTCTGATCCAGACAAGTGAAACATCCCCTGAACACAGAAAGTCGTGAAAACTTTCTCTATGGATCTGTGCCCAGTATCTCTCCTGTAATTCCCTATCATGCAACAACCCTCTCTCTCCTGTATGACCGCTTGCCATGTTCCTACACCCTGCAGCCCCTTCATCATCTTCTTTCCTGTTCCTAGATCTTGGTAAGTAGTTACATACCCATAGATGGTTCCAAACTCCGGACCTTCTGGCCAAGCACAATAGATAATCACTGGGATCACACTGTAGCTTTGCCCTTGGCAAGGAAGCATTAGTTGGCCTCTAGCTCCTCTAATCTGCCATTGTTTATTGGGGAACATGATGTCTTTGAGATTATACTGTACTGGTTGAAACTCCTTGATGGAGTCAGGTGGCCCACATGGAAGCATAGGCTGGAAGAGAGTAATTTTGAGATCATTGGTATTGTTCCCATTTAAAAGGCAAGGATGTCAGTATATGGCAAGCCTGAGAGCTGGAAGACCAAAGCGAGGAAAGCAATGACTCTGGAAAGTGGTTGGAACAACAATTTGAATAAAAGTACTATTTTTTTAATGCCTAGGGGACTAATCCCAGGAGATGTTAGCACAAAAATTCACCAAGGCAGCCCAGGGGAAGGATATGACCTGCTTACAAATCACTGTCATCTACCACTGCTACAAGGACAGCTTTTGCTTCAGTTGTCCACATTTCAAAAGGGCCTTGAAGAAGAGAAAGGAAAATTCAAAAAACAACCACTCTTTGACTCAAAATCTGAGAAGCCTGATCTAACTGAGAGAGCAGATGGATGCTGTCTGATTAGGTGATCCATAGAACGGCAAACATGACTTTCAAATATCTGTAAGAAGACTATATTCCATAGGGCAAATAGTTCTCTGACATAGTAGAATGAGAACAGAGCAAGACCTAGAAGCCGCAAGACAAATGTAGACCAAAAATTGATGGATGCTCGAGCATACAGGGGAAATAGATGCCTGTCCTTCAACCCAGCTAAATTTGCTTCTCAGGACAGGCTTTGCCACATCCTACACATATGACCCAAAGGCATAGTTGCCAACAGCTCCCCAAAAGGAGAATATATATTGCTCCATGCACTGTATATTACCTTCTCAGAGGTCCTATCATGTCAATATTTCTACACTGCTTGAGTTTGATCTCTCATACAAGTTAGTGGATTGGATGGGCAAAGCAAGATGCCAAGACTGTTTAAAAAAACTCCACTATGAGACAAAACCAGTCTTTTTACTCAGTATTTCAGGGGTACTCAGCTGTTGACTCAGAGGGCCTTGTTTTGGGCTCAGCACCAAGCCCTTTACATGGTCACTTCTGGCATATTCACTTCCAGCACCTTGTCTTCACAGCATGGTTCCCAGCTGTCCTGACCCCTGTTTGAATGTGGCAGAAGGAGGTGGACAAAGTGGCTTTTGGAAGGCTCTGCAGAGTGACTCAGCAACTCGGCTCTGGTTACGTGACCCAGAATCCACTTGGCACAAAACCTGCCTCTTCTCACTGCTAAGCCACTGCTGTGTTTGCTGCAGCACAGCTCGTCCTCACCCTCACTCACCCCGACCTTTACTCTGAGAATCTACTTTGCTTTCATTTCTACAGGCACCAAAGCCATTCTTAGTTTGGCCAGGGCTTTTCCCTTCCAGCTCCTCCAGGCAGGACAGATCCAGATGATTTTTGGTCCTGTCTGAAGACAATAGGTGGAAGGTACTTCTCCCCCCAGCTCCCCTTGCCCTTCCCACCCCCATGCTCCTGTTCTGCATCAGCCCTTTGGAATTCTTTTCATCTCCAACCCTTGCAACTCAACTGCTTCTTCCTGTCTGGATCACAGTTGAAAGCTCCATTTGTTTAATTTGGCTTTTCATTGACCTCATCCAATGCTTGTTGATGTCTCAGCTAATATTTTTTTCTCCTCTGCTTGTCTGGTCCAGTCCTTTGAAGTACCCAACACGATAAAGTGTCCTGTAAAAAGAGAGAACAAAAGATGACTGGGACAAAATTTCCCATCTAGCTCTCACTGTCCAGTCAATGTTCTAGTTGTCCCTCAAGTCTAAGGCAAGAAGGAGGAGGAGACTTCCAGGGAAATATAAAATAATTTATGCCAATCCCCATTTACTAGACATTTTTGTGACAACCTCTGCTAAATAACTGCCTCGTTCGGCTCTCCATCTGTTAATAAGAGCAGGTAGTAGAAGCCTGCTTTCTGCAGAGGAATTGCAAAGCCCAGATCCCTCAGCATTTATGAAGTGTTCAGATGCTCTTGGGTAAGATGGGGGAAAATATGTTGCTGCCAGTGCTGCTTGCAACTATCAGGTTTTCTCTGGGCAGCTGGGGGAGGTAGATGTGCAAATGCCACTGAAACAGGAGCTGGGGAGAAAAGATGGATGAACATTATGGGAAGCACCTAAGGCTACTTCTTACCTGCCATGTTAGCTAAGCCATTCCCCTTCACCATGCCTATGTCTAGAGAGGCTAAAATGGGTTTGTCAGCCTCCCTTTGCTTGCCAGAATTTTGAGCTAAAAAGCTAGGTCAGGTCTGGCCTCTGAGCTGAATTCAGAATTTTCAGTCAGGTAAATGTATTTCTGAGGTGGTTAAACCTGGCTGGGACTTGGGATCCCACCTTAAATGCAGGTGCCACCATCTCAAGACATTTGGCTTGTTCTAAACTCAAGTACTTCTACTGGAGGCAGCACTAGATTTAAAGGAGGCTTAATCACCTTAGATTGCTGCTGGATATCTAAAAAACATTGTTTAAGAATCTGCCATTAGTACCTGATCTCCACTGAAAGCTAATGGGATTTGGGCTCCTAAGTGAAAGTATGTGTTCTTGCCTTCAATGATGAATGCTTTAAAGTTTCCAATTTTCAAAGTCCAAAATGGCAAGACACATGCATCCCTAGTGTAATGGATACAGCTCCCATTGATTTCAGCTTTTGGAAGATTATAGTTATGAAAGTGTTCTGTGCAAACTTTGCAAAGAAATAAAAGATTTTGCAGACGCACAGCAGGGAGCAATACAAATTAAGGGATATATTCTGCAAAGCTGTTTGCTCGTGAGTCATTGCATGAGCTGAGTCCAGGACTCAGAGGAAAAAAAAAGGGTCTTAATAAAAGCAGTATACCATTGAGTGTGCTTGTATGTATGTGCAAAGCCCAATCTTAGCTCCAGAGGCATCACAAACACTGAAAAAGTCCATGGCAGGAATTTAACTTGATTCTGTCAGATACAAACCCATTATTTTCATCCTGAGAGAGTGATCTCCACTGTTCACTGTGCAATCCAGTTCTGAGTTCAAAGGCTTGACATTCTGAGCTATTCATTGTTGATGTTATTTACTCATAAAAATCACTGTCTGAGAATGCAGAGAAATGCATCAAAATGTGCAATGCAATGGAAGCATGGGATCAAACTCAGATCTGTGCCAGGAAAGGGAAAGATCCTGTCCCCAGGTGCTCTCCAGATCTGCAGATCTAGGCTGTTATAGATGGAGACATAAGCTTTTCATTTTTCTTAATCTTGCAATTCCTCATGCAAACTTTTTGAAAAAATTGCAGCATAAAAATCCATTGCCAAAGGGCACAGTGAGAAATATTTCAGCTGAAATAAAATGTTCTAAAAGCTGGTGAGTCACATAAAGTCCAGCTGAGGACTTAGAAATATTAAAAGAACTGTATGGAAAAAAGGCTGTGCTAGTCACCTTTGCAGATTTAAAACCAGGATCTCCTGAAACAAGTCTTCTCTAAATAGCCCCCTTTTCAAATTTATTTACAATGTGGTTCCTGGAAGAAAACAAGAGAAAAAAAATGATGCTTGTCTTCATCTCCCCTCATAGATACTATCTGGACTGCAGACAACTCACCAAAATGAATATTAAGCTTGGCAGGAAAAAAAAAAGCCCCTTGTGTATCTTTCTAAATTGATATTTCAGTATCTGTTTTGCACCATCTGAAACAAGCCCAAATTTTCTGGTAGCGAATGTGTGTTAACATGGCTTCTATTTTATTAAGAAGAAAAAAATTATGGCAGTCATTTAGCTGTAATGGCCAAGATATAAAATGTCAGTTTTATTTATGGTAAGTAGCTGGGTAGAAAATATGTCCTGGCATCACTTGAGATTTCAAGAACTTTGTTATTCTTTTTCTCTTACTGCATGAAATAATGCTGTATTCTTAACAAACAGACAAAGCCAGAGACAGCCCTCCCCAGCACGAGGGATCATGTTCGTCTTCCCAGATAACCACCTCCAGAGTGAGGGGACCTGCTAGGGATGCAGGGACACGTAAGTCAAATCAGATGCAACAGGGACTTACACCCATGCTTTCCATCTCCAAGTTCACATATTGAACAGTGGAGAAATGAGCACTATGGAGCTGCTGTTTTCTGCTCTGTTTTTGAATAAAAATTCCATGCTGGATCTGACAACTGTTCTTGACAAAAAGAAAAAAAAAAAAGAAAAAAGTGTCGTTGAAGTCAGTCCACCCTTGCCATGTGTGCAGCTGTCGATGAACCCACATTTTCCAACAACAAACACTTCCATCGGAAAATTCTTCCCAGCTCTTAATGATGAGCATTAATGTATTCCTTCTCTGAGTCCCCAGAGCTGCTCACAGAGTCAGCGATACGCAGAACATGGCCGGTGAGATGACAGCCACACTGAGACTCATGAATGGCAGCAATCTGGCTTTGTGCTACCAATAAGCGAGTGTAACACTGCTGTTACTCCTGACTTGCACCTCTGACGAGCTTACACAGAGGTCATTAAATCACTGAAACGCCACCTGAACCAGTTTCATAAACAGGTCTGACTAAACTCAAGTAGTTAACATTTCTGGGTTTTGGTGTTGTGTTTTTTTTTTTTCTTAGCAAATAGCTTCTTTCTCCCTCCATTATAATAGATTATTAATATCTCTTTCTAAGGAAACTTTCTTATGAGACCACTATGACATTGACCATAGACAGCTAGAAAGCTACCCTGGCATGCTCCTCTTATCTGGATGTGAAAAGTGACATCAGGCAAAGCCCTGCCTGTTCTTACATTGGTAAATTAGAAACGCCAGGTTCTGTAAAGACTGTTTTTTCCAGTTTCAAAGTGGCTTTATCTGTCCAAAAAAAGCGCCAAGTATGGACTTCTAAAAGCAGGCTTAGATCTCTCAGCCAAGCATGTGCTGAAGCCTTGGTTCTTCTGTCCCATGACAGCAGAATTATAAAAAGCAGGACTGCTTTTATAAGCAGTCCCTACTACTTTTTAGCTTCTGCTTCTGCTGGCATCCCAGGGTTTCCTTTTCACACCAGCATAATTTCGGGTCAGGGTGCCAGAAAATGGATTTTCAAAATCTGGATCTCCACACTCTGTAGCCCCAGTTTAAACTATCTTTTCATATCTCTGGACAGGTTAGTCTGCAAGGCTAATGTGGCTTTGTTAGCAGAAGGGTACAATGGGTCTCCTGGATGCTTCTGAGTGGGCAGGCGCCTGCTTCCAAAAAGAACTTGGTTTTTCTTCTGTTAATTAATGTAGTGTTAATTGCAGTGTTTCCTTAGAGTGAGAAACCTCATTATTTGTGGCACTTGCCAGACCTCGTGCATGAGGGCTGGATGTGCCAGGCATTTTCAGCTCCTCTAAAATGAAGCAGTTGATGAAGTTCAATACCCAGGGCAAAACCACTGGACTCCCCACAGGAGCCAGAAGACAACCCGCTGGCAGAGGGGGTTATGAGCTGAAGTTTTCCAAACATTTTATATGTAGGTGTCTGTCAGTGACATTTAGAAGAATGGTTCTTGAGGAGGTTTCTCTGTGAGAAGGAAGACAAGCAAGCCACAAAGAACAACTAGCAGGAATCTCACTGCTTTAGACACCCAAGAAAGAAGCCCAGCACAGTGCTGCTGGGGCATCTACCATCTGAGGTAGGGCTTCCTCCATGAAGAGCGCCACACCATTGAAATAGTTGAAATACATAAAACTCCCTGAAGGCTTTTGACTGACATAGTAAAGAGAGATCTTGCTTACAGATGTTGGGAGATGGTGCAGTCATCATTGCAGGAGGTCTTAGGGAGGGCACAGGCAGCATGTGTCTTACCTTAGGGCAGGAATTTGGGCTAGAGGATCTCTTGGAGTTTCTTCCAGCTCTGTTTGCTAGAGTGCTTTATTAATACAAGACTCTGATCTACTGAATGAAGACCTTACATAATGCAGACACTGTAAGATGAGTGACAAAATGAGGGCAGAAATAAATTGCACATTTTTTACAGTGGAACAGTTTCTCTAGGAATGGCCTGACTTCTCTTTTGCCTGATGCCTAAGTCAAGATTAGATAGCATGCTGATAGTTACATGGTAGCTCAACACAGTTATGAGCTTGACACAGGATACACGAGATCTGCTCCTCTTATGAGCTGTTAGGGTTTAATTTTGATCTTTAAGTGGATTATTGGCTCAGATTAATTCATTGCTGATAATGGGACCGTGAAAAGATTGTAGCAGAAAGACGCTAGGCTAGATGGACTGTGGAAGCCAACTTGCCTTTATTACAGAGCACAAAAAGCAGAGGTAAGTTGGCTGGGAAGAAAATGCTCCCCCAACCACTTTCTCTCTCAAAAGCAGGACTCTACATGTCGCCCTTAAACCGATGGAAACTGATGGACTGTAACTGGTAAGGGTGCTCTCCCAGATCCAGAGTAAAGGCATTTCTTTCAAGGCCATGTTTCAGTAATTTTTGCAAACAGAGCAATCACCTAGCAAAACAAAAAAAAAAATCCAAATCCCCATATCTTGGCCACAGCTGATGCTTAACATGAATGCCTGGAATACTTACAAGAACTGAATTTGTACTGCAGTCTTCCGTGTTTCTTTCCTTGGTATTGCCATCACACTTACCATGGTAAATGACTGCTGTTTGCCATGGTAAATGAGTGAGAGAAGAATTTGTAAGGTCATAAAAATCATGGATGCACATGTTACGAGTGGTGAATGGTTGGGGGAGGAGCAAGCACATTCTCTGATGTTACCTCACCAAAATATCACAGCCCAGCCTTGAGGACTGATTCAAACTAATTAAAGGCCTATACCATTCATTTGTGCATTGTTTAAGTACAGAATATTATCAAATTCAGTGGGAACATATGGGAATGCATCTTAGTACATAAGATAAGTGACTTTACTGTCTACGTATTTTTGTGGCAAAAAGTGCTCTAAATTATATCGTGTCAGTCTTGAGCAAGTGATAAAGTTACTTAGGTTATGCTGCTGTCAGAATTGATCCTAATAAGCAAAGTGCAAAAAGTAATTTCAGGATTCCTTGTTGTGCACACACCTTTGGGAACCTGTTAAACCAAACTGCAAAATATCTGGGTTAAATTGTTGCTGTTATTATTGTAGAGTCATCAAAGGAAATGTACTGGCTCTTAACTGTTAAGGGGAGACATTTTCCTTAAGAAGCTATTTTGCAGCTTGCAAAGGACCAGACTCATCCATACCCAAAAGATGCAGTATAGACCATGTTAAAGCAGACTTTTATTTCTGGAGACAAAAATATATATAATAGATATAATTTTGGTCCCCAGAGCAAAGGTCTTCTGTGTTCTTTCAGCTGAAGAACTACCATTGTTTTAAGACATTATTCTCCCCCTTAGGTCTTGGTTCAGCAAAATGCTTCAGCACCTGGTTAATTCTAATCACTTAAGTCATCCCATTCAAGTCAGAGCTTAAACACTTTACTGAATTTTGTTTGAAGTGGAGAATGAGTGCTTGAATTTTCAAAAGTCTCTAATTGCAATTAGTTATGCCAAGGGTAGTTTTTAATCTTATTTCTGTATTTGGTGGACAGTTTCAATTAGAAAAGAAATGGCTGCAACTCCTGTTTTATGTACAAAACTCTTCTGAATACATGATGGGAGATTGTAATGCAGAGATTTGTTTTAGAATAGTTTTGCCCTGGAATTCATTCCAACTTTCCAAAATAGAAGCTGAAGTTATCATAAAATCCCAGTCTGTCTTATGAGAGCCTTAGGTCTCAGACTTGTAATTAAGATACTGTGGCTTAACAAGTTACCAAGCATCAGCTAAGCTGAGGTAATTGTCTGGATGCAAACCTTATAGTAAATGCTTAGCCTAAATGCTGAGTCAATTTATCCCTGGGCAAATGCAGAATAATGTAATTTAACACTTCAGACTAAGCTAAAATGAATCACTCTGTGTTTGCTCAGGCAAAGAGAAGAGATGTAGGCAGTTCTCCAGCTAAGGAGAGACATGATAACTCACAACCCTGGTCACTTTATGAGGAGTTTGAGCCCTTTCATGCTGCTGGGAATGGGAAACAACTAGTGCTTAGTAGTTCTGCCACATTCTTCTACAGGTGTTTAACCATTTAGTGATCTAAGGACATAGTCCAAATGCAGCATGTGTTAGTAGTGACTGAAATGACCATTTGATGACATACAAAAGGGCTGATGGTTCTCAGTCCATTTCTGGAGGTTACAAGTTCATCACAGAAATTGTTGTGATGAAAGTAGAAGTAGAAAAGGAACAATTTAACCATCTGTACAAAGCTAATGAGATGCCCAGAAAAAGAGGCAATCAAGCAAAGCTATGGTAGAAATCTGTAGAGTTATGAATTCTCTGAAATGATAAATAGGGAATGATTTCCCACCACTTCTTCAGTAACTAGGGGACATCAGAAGTAACTAAGTGGCAGGACAAAGAAAGGAAGAGAAGATGCTTCTTCACACATTTTGCATTTCAGCTGTGGAGATTCTTGCAGGTTTCTGTGGTTGTGGAAAGTTTATTTAGGTTCAAAAATATCTAGACAAATTCACAGGAGTAAAATCCATCAAAGGCCTTTAACAAAGTAACATCTTGGCTCAGGAGATCATTGAGCCACAAACTGTTTGGTCTAGAAGTACCTGAAGAAGAAGGAGTCAGACAGAACCTGGCTCCATGGGAGAGTGACCATGTGTGTCCATTGAAGGGGGCATGGTATACATAAATTGTGGGTATATCTTGAAGGGGAATCAAAGAATTTCTTGCAATGCTTACAGCCTCTGGAAGATATCATCTTGTGTATAAAATGTCAGCCTCAGCAGAGAATGAGGGCCAAGGCTGGGCTACAGGGGTAAACTCATCTGTTGCCTTAAACCGGAGGCATTTAAGGAAGCGATTCCTTCAAAGCATGGATAAAGTGCTCTGATGTGGTGCGGGGGTTCGGGGAGGTGCTATTCTACCAGGAATTTGGCACGTTTCAGTGTGTACAATCATCTCTCAGGCCTCTAGGGTTTGCATTTGATGGGGGTAAGAGGCAGCTGTATGCAGATTCATGAGTAATGAGGTCAGGAACTGAAGCGATTCTTGCCAGATACCTTTGCCTGGCAATTTTATTACTGCCATGTAAGGAGCCAGGGGAACTTAAGATATTTATTCATTCAATCATTAAGCTTGATCCATAGACCATAATAACTGCAACAAGATACTGGAAGTAGCAGAATACTCTTTAAATATTCATTTACTATTCAGAAAAGGAAGAGAAGTTGTCCAGCGTGGTTCAATAACAGACAGAGAGGATCCTTTAAATTACTATTTTCTTAAAGAGACGGGACTGATTTGAAGCCCATGGAAGTCAAGAACATGCTTAATGATGGGAATGTGCCATGTTTCTTAAGTCTGTGGGAAGACAGCTGGAGAACAGAGCATGAGATTCAGGCATCTTTTCCAGTGGTCGGAAGGTTAAAAGTGAGTTTAGCTTGAACCTTGAGGATTTGAAAACTCTAACACTACTGTTGATGATGAGATGGAAACTGGGATAAGAATTTGCAGAGGTCTTTCTCAGTTGGAGCAGCAGACTGCAATAAATGTGATTTCCTTCCACAAAGACAGGCATAAAATTTTCTGCTTATGAAGGCATATTCAGTAGCTTAAATGGGAAATACACAAGATGGGAAATAAAGGGCAAGACAGCAGTTCTGCATTCCCCAGTATGAGTTTGGGGGAGGGGGCTGGGGAAACAAAATGGGAGACAGGATTTCAGGTTGCTATGAAAAATGGATACATTAAGGGGAACATTGCCTTGCAAGATGTCAAAAACAATAATCCCCAACTCAGCATCAGTAAAGTCTTAGCTGAAGTACTGTGCCCTTTTATGGGCATCACACTTCAAAAAAGGGGCAAAGCAGCCAGTGACATCCAGAGGAAAAAGAAGAGGCTGACTGAAGGTCTAGAAAACTCTAAAGGGAAGACTGAAAACTTTACGGTGTTCAGCACACTCTCTGTCTTCATGTTTAAAGTGGAATGGATATAGAGGAAGATGATGAACAGATCTTGGGTTCTGTGGTGAGCAAGAAGAGAAAATGCAGGCTTAAACAGGGAAGGGAAATGTCATATTTGCATTGGGAAAATAGCAATGTCAGTGAGGCTCTGAACTGCCTGCCTGGTAAGTCGGTGTGTCTCCGTAGCTGAAGGCTTATAAGGACAAATTAACAGATATCTGTAAGCAGTGATACAGGGAAGGCATGTGCCCTTCAACAGCCTTCACACGGAGAGATGCTCAGAGTGACCCCAAATCACTGCTGCAGAGCCATTCCTTCCCAAAGTCCATTCTCGTTGCTGACACTTCTCTATTGTACCCTTTTTAGTGGAGCAATGGGCACTTCTGTTATTTAAGATGCACTTACACCATTCCTAGTCCAGAAGCCATGTGTGTACTAGGATATGCCTCCAAAGATTTATGCAGCTTGTGGCTTGATGCCAGGACAAAGAAAAAGAACTGCACAGTGGGAGAAAAGTACAAATTTTTTTCTCATTTTGCCAAGCTAATATTTTCAAACTTTGTAATCTTAACTTTCTGTCATGTTGGAGGCCTTTTCACAGTATCTGGTTAATAAAACACTTCTCCATTTACTTTTGTTTGTGTAACTTCCCTATTCATGTGATTTGTTGAAGGCATCAGAGGTGACACATTTAAACCATCCTCAGTGACAAGTGCCTGGATATTTATAGGTCCCTTTAAATCACCTCATGTCCTTGGGTGCTATATGTTCAGCCGCATAACCACTGTCCTGTTTTCTGCATTCTGCAACTGTAAATCTCTTGGTGCCCATGGATAATGTTTTTTACTGCTTCTCACATACGGGCACTGCTCTCAACAAGAGTTTTAAGATGGGTTGTAGGTGCTCTGATGGAAACTCCTCAAGACTGGGGATAGGAAAACACACCCACGTGTCCAGATTGACCCTCCTTTAACTCAAGTTAGGAGCAGAGTCACTGTAGACACTTTGTGCATATATTTGAGAGCAAAAGAAGGGTGCTTCCTAAGGGACACAGATCTAAAACAGACCAAATTTTGAAATGGCAATGTCACTCCTCCCTCCAGGTAGGGATCCCCACTGGATAGCAGTCATAATGTAAGTACCTTGGTTTTAAGCATCTCAGATGACAGACTGAATCCAGGTTCATGAAATACCTTACAGAACTTAGACTTCTGTTTGTTTCTTGTTCCCATAACCTCACCTGAAAAGATCAGCTGTGTCGGTTCTTTGTCTCATGTGAGGAGCTTTCCCTTTAGACTTTGGATTTCTCTGCCTCTGAGAACAGTACAAAAAGTCTTCCTGGAGACCCAACACTACTTTCCACTGGGTTCCTGTCACATGGTCGGTAGAAATCCTACCTGCCCCTCCAGAGTCAGTGATTTCAGAAGAATCATTTCTAAGACTAATTTCAATCTCTGGTGAGCAAGTGCAGGCAGACAGCAACGCAAGCAGCATAGTGTCGTGAGCAATTTCTGGTGAAAGTAGAGTTGCAGAGGAAAGCAGGGCAAAGTCACATTTGCTTATGTCAAATGTCAGCAAGCAAAGATCTACACGTTTCTAGTTCCTTTGTCAGAGAGAACAGGAATGACCACTCCAAGCTTTCTTAAATAAAAGGCTTAACTCCAGGATACCAAAAAACTGACCTTGGAGGGTCTAGAGGGTGTGGAACCCTGTCTACATTGTTTTGGGGTGTCCTGGTGCTAAGCTGTGACAGTAACATTCAGTTTGATCACCCAACAGAGTTTCTTGCATTCAGAAAGCAAAATAGTTGTTAAGTCTCCCATCTGTAGGGTTCCATCAGAGAAAAATGAGTGGTTATATCTTTCAAGAGGCTTAATAAAAATGTGTTTTATTTTCTATCCTTTGGGACACCATAGGGAGATCATCATAAAAGTCCCTGGGTCATTCAGTTTATGGCTATGATGGAAAACCTATTAAAAGTTCCCTCTGTGATGATAACTTCCATTGTGTTCTCCAGCCCCCTCTCTTCCCTGCTGTCAGTCTCTAGTGATGAGTTCAGGTGCAGCAGGCACTTAGAAAAAGTAGTGTGACAGGAGGTTTAATTTCAATTGGGGACCAAGATGAGGCCAAGATCATTAAAGGTGATTTAAGGCAGGTGGGGTTGAATCTGTCATGCGTGTTTCACAATGCTCTGTTATTCTTAATGTATGATTACACTAGTCCCTGTAGATCATCCCTGGATTTATGGTGTTTGCATAAATGCTTGGCTGTAAATTAGAAGATGTTTTTGAGCAGTGCTTCACTAGCTGGAAGCCACAGATTTGCAGTCCCTGCTGAGCCATCAACCCTCCTAGGGGAGATAAGCCAAGAAGAACTTGACTTCTGGGCTCAGCAGCAGTGGTGAAACATGCAGGACTGTCAACATTTCTGGAAGACATGGTGTGTCTTTTGCAGATTAGTTGTGTTCCTGTGCTTGAGCAGGGACAAGGAAGACTGGATTCATTTGGTTTCCCAGGTATCTGGTTTTGTTGTTAAAAGGACAGCATGACTAAGAGTGGATGGTATGTGAATTTGTGCCTTTGGAATTCAACCTTGTTCTCACCTGCTGAGTGAAGACCTTTTCCAGTGGGCACAATCTCAGGTGTGTCGCAGGTCCTGCAGGCAAGCATGGCAGCTGCTGCTGGAGGGTTTGCTAGTTGCATTTGTCTCTCAGGCTACAGAAACTAATGCCTAACCATGCCGCCCCAATCATCTATTGAGCCTCAGGCAGACCTTTGAGCTATTTGTTCAGCTGGGGCAAGTTTTCCTTCTTAATCTTTTCAGCTTGGCAGGAACACTGCTGAGCACACAAGGAAGCTCATCAGCTGCTGGCTGGATGTTTGGACAAGGGGATAACTCCTGCTGAGGCTGGTGAGCTCCAGTCCTGTCTAATTTACATTGTTATTTATTCTGCAGGCATTCCTGTGCTTCCTGAGTACAAGCTGGCTTTTCAGCACATTTACAGCCACACTCCCACGGAGAGCTCAGCAGTGACAGACAACTACACACAGAAGCAACAACCTTCTTGCATCATGGAAGACTGGTGCTTGTAGGCCAGCAGTAAAAGGCCACCCCCTTCTGTGGAGAACAAAGAAGATTGATTCACCAGGGTCCATCTACTTCAGGTTCTGGGGCCTTGTATTTTTTTCAGATTGCTGCAGTTATCAAGTCAGTTCTCCAGGTACATATCATTCTAATGCAAACCTGGAAACTAGGAAGTTGTTTGCTCTTCATCCTCCAGGTGAGATTAAGGTGGCTTGGTCAATGCCATGTAAGCAAGCAGCAGAACGCATTGCCAAATGTGACCATTGGGTCACTCAGAAGGTCAGACCTGCTTGTCCACCCCACAAGCTCAGCTAGAAAGGGCTTCACAGGGCAGGCATGTGCAATATCTGAGTGCAGAGCTTCCTGAGCTGGTGGATGGCAGGAGGTCATCTGTGGGGACTGCCTCCCGAGGGTCACGCAGCCAAAATATCTAGTCTTTAGCCCTAAGAACGGACACCTCACCTCCAGGGTTAATGCCACATGTAAGATTTGATTAAGCTATAAGGAGTAAAAATCAGTTCTCCATGCCAGAGAGAGCTAACTGTACCACTGGTAGTGGATCTCACAAATAAGCAGCAGCAAAGACAGAAATTCTTAATGGCTTAAGCTGAGGGACCCTGCCAATGAGCCCTTTTACCTGGGGCTCAAAGAAAGAGGAGGAGAAAGGAATGACTGCTCTGTTACTTCCACTGGGTCTCCACAGGTCTCGGTACCTGTTTCAGCCAGACCTGTGAGGTGATGGCATTAGGAATTTGCCTCTGCCAGAATCTTGTGTATAGTAGCAGGGGTTGGACACCTCCCTGCTGACCAGGGGAGACATGTGGATAGTGGGTCTTGGGGTGATGAAAGACCAGCACCTTGACAGATCTTACTTTATCTCCTAAACAGTACCCAAAATCTCAGTGAGGCAGTTCTTGGTTTCTCCTCTGTGTGGTAAAACACGTCTCCCTCTACCCCAAGAGAAGGAGTGTTCTGGAGGTAAAATCCATTTGTTGTCTCAAAGTCCTTGAAATCCTTTGGTGCTGTGTGGTGATTTGAATGCCTGTTCTGACCAAGACATTATTCTGTAGGAACAAGCAGGAAGAAAAAATCACCATAGGCTCCCTCAGCCAGTAAACTGCATCCTGGGCAGTCTGATGGCCATGACCAAAACTTGAGCTCTACCTTTTTATTGTCACTACCTCCTCTTGGTGCACCCTCCCCTGCTCCTGAAAGTCAGAGATTAGCTTGGGGTGGCCACAATCCCTTGTCAGCAAATAAAATGTGCCATTCACTTTGAGCAACACAAATCTGCTGGGATGGAGTCAAACCTTGGCAAGGGAAGAACGGCTTTAGTATCTTCTTTGGCAGCCAACCGCACCTGTCTGAAACATTCCTAAGGCAATTAAGAACTGGTAAATGAAATATCACTGGATGGACACAGCCTGCTGTAAGAGAAAAACCTGAACAGAAAGTTGTCTCTTGCAACAGCAGCTGCCAGTGTGGACTTTTTGCTCCGTGCTGATTGTCTCCTGGACTAGATCTGCCTGCCATGTTGTGCTCGTGATGGGCACAAGCCTCAGACCAGGAACTGCTGGTCTCAATAGCGTGTCACCTGAGAGGTGATGAACACAGACAAAGGCACCTCTTTAATTTTTATAGCGCTGCTAAGCCCTTTCTTTTGTAGGGTTGTATTTAGCTCAGAGCCCATGGCTGCCTGATGACGTGTGAACGGGATGTTGGCGAGGAACTGACCTTAGAGCTGATGACAAGTTGTACTGGCAAAACCTGGTATAGCTGACTGAAGGCTGAAACTGTGTAGCAGCAAAACTAAGGCAGGCTTGGCACAGGGTGCAGGAAGCAGGCACAAATATGTGGCATGGCAACTACTGATTAACACAGCAAACACCATGACACAGGGTGACGGCGGCATGGATGGCTCAGGAAAGAACAGCATCTTAGAAAAAAACCCACCAAAACCAGACAAACAAGGTATGGGACTGTGAAAACCAAGCTGAGCTGCCACATGTGCTGTCTCTATATTGCACTCCTAATTTAAATGGAATTTACAGCAAGAACTATACTTTTCCCTTGCTGTCTCTTGTGGAAGTACTTGTTTTCCTTTACCTGGGAACAGAGGACACCCTGTCTGTAAATCTTTATGTATTTCCTGCTGTTTTATATTACTTGTGTAGCTCTGAAATACCCTGACTTGTCCCTGCCTTCTCTCAGGCAAATTTCCCATGTTCAGTTTTCTTTTCAAAGTGACCCAAGCACTTCTGGAAATCAAGGGTGATATAGCTTCTTATATCTTTCCTGTACCCTGCACAACAATTTTCATGTCACCTAGAAAATTCATTTATGTGATTAGATATACATCCACATAGATGCACATAGTCTTCCGCAAGCAGGCAGGACACCTTTTGCCCACACTCCAAACTGGTCCAACAGCCATGGAAATGCAATCACAAGGTGCTGAGTGACAACTAATATAACCTATTTCTCAAAAGTGCTTATTAGCTGGGCTCAGCAATACACTAAAATGACTGCATTACTTCCCACATGGAGCTGGCTTGTGTTGGGTCAACTCAGAGCACAATATTTCATGAAGACAGGCCTGACATTTCATCCCATAGGGTACTGACTTCTTTTAATGAGGTTTATCAGATTCAGATAGAAAAAACAGAATCACAGGAACAGAAAAATCTCCACAGACCACCAGCCAGGAGATCATAGCTGAAGAAACTTTCTGTGAGGACTAGTAAGACCTCAAAATGAAGTGAACAAGACTGATGTTGAAAGTTTATTACAGTTCTTGGCTAGCTAAGTGAACATATATGTACTTTTTTTTAGCAAAGTATTGTATTTTAAGCCAAAATCTGCTGTGCTTTATGTATTACTTTAAATTTGAACTAGAGCTCATTGGTATATTTTCAAAATAAGGAAATTTCAGAGAATTGTATTATTCTGGGGCCAGAGCACATAACAGAGATGTGTCTGTCTATGAAATCCTACCCTGAGACAGGGTGAGCAATACCAGTGTTATTCTGAAGGGGTAAATCCACCTACCTACCCTACATTTCTCACATTTCCTCCTCTGCTCTTATAGCAGCAGTGGCATCTCTGTGATCTCATGATGAATAGGATCAGGGAACCGATCTGGCTGAAAACCAGTGGAAGTATAAAAGCAGTTCAGTTTCACTTGGCTGAGCTTTCTAGTCTTAATTATCATGTGGCTGGAGCAGGACTGTTTCCTTCACTGGCAGCAGAGTTTGCACTAGCTGAGTCTGACTAGGAGCTAGGCTGAAGCTTTCCCTATGGCTGCTGATGCTATATCAGCACCAGATCACAGGGATCTGTATCCAACATCCTCTCAAACCTGGTGTACCAGGCAAAAGACACAGGCAGAGATGGCAACTCACATAAGTCATCTGCACTGGTTTCTTAAGGCCAAGCCCTTTTTCCCTCAAAAGCCTCCTTGCTTTGTGCAGTGGTGTACAGATCTGGTACAGATCAGGTGTCCTTCTGCAAAAGACCTTAAGTCCTCAAGGCTTCCTGACCATAAAAACAATGAGATGACCCTAGGAAAATTGATTGATTTAATGTGTCTGAAACAACTGAGCTGGCTGCCTGCCTCTACCCTTCACCTAGCATAGAATCATAGATTCGTTAAGGTTGGAAAAGGCCTCTAAGATCATTAAGACCAACCTGTAACTTATCACTGCCAAGTCCACCACTAAACCATATCCTCAAGCACCACATCTGCCCTTCTTTTAAATACCTCCAGGGATGGAGACTCAACCACCTCCCTGGGCAGCCTGTTCCAATGTTTGACAACCCTTTCGGTGAAGAATTTTTTCCTTATAACCAAACTAAACTTCCCCTGGTACAGCTTGAGGCCCTTTCTTCTTGTCCTATTGCATGTTACTATGGAGAAGAGTCCAACGCCCCGCCTCACTACAACCTCCTTTCAGGTAGTTGTAGAGAGCGATAAGGTCTCCCCTCAGACTCCTCCAGACTAAACAACCCCAGTTCCCTCAGACACTCCTCATAAGACTTGTTCTCTAGACCCTTAACCAACTTTATTGCCCTTCTTTGGACACACTCCAGCACCTCGATGTCCTTCTTGTAGTGAGGGGCCCAAAACTGCACACAGTAGTCGAGGTGCGGCCTCAGCAGTGCCGAATACAGGGGCACAATCACCTCCCTGCTCCTGCTGGCCACACTATTCCTGATACAAGCCAGGATGCCATTGGCCGCCTTGGCCGCCTGAGCACGCTGCTGGCTCATGTTCAGGTGGCTGTCAACCAAGGACCCCCAGGTCCTTGTCCTCCAGGCAGCTCTCCAGCCACTCCTCCCCAAGCCTGTAGCGTTGCATGGGGTTGTCGTGACCCGAGTGCAGGACCCGGCACTTGGCCTTGTTGAATCTCATACCGTTGGCTCTGGCCCAACGATCCAGCCTGTCCTGGTCCCTCTGTAGGGCCTTCCTGCCCTCCAGCAGATCAACACTTCCACCCAGCTTGGTGTCATCTGCAAACTTACCGAAGGTGCACTCAATTCAGATCATCAATGAAGATATTGAACGGGACTGGCCCCCACATTGAGCCCTGGGAGACACCACTCATGACTGGCCACCAACTGAATTTGACTCCATTCACCACCACTCTCTGGGCTCGGCCGTCCAGCCAGTTTTTAACCCAGCGCAGAGTGCGCTTGTCCAAGCTCCAGGAGAATGCTGTGGGAGATGGTGTCAAAGGCCTAACTAAAGTCCAAGTAGACAACGTCCACAGCCTTCCCCTCATCCACTAAGCGAATCACCTTAACCTTATCATAGAAGAGACCAGGTTAGTGAGGCAGGACCTCCCTTTCATAAACCCATGCTGGCTGAGCCTGATCCCCTGGTTGTCCCGCACGTGCCGTGTAATTGCATTCAAGATGATCTGCTCCATGACCTTTCCTGGCACCGAGGTCAGGCTGACAGGCCTGTAGTTCCCCAGATCCTCCTTCCAACCCTTCTTGTAGAGGGGCATCACATTCGCTAGTTTCCAGTCATCTGGGACCTCCCTGGTTGACGAGGACTGTTGAGAAGTGATGGAGAGTGGCTTGGCAAGCTCCTCTGCCAGCTCCCTCAGTATACTTGGGTGGATCCCATCTGGCCCCATGGACTTGTGAAGATCCAGGTGAAGAAGCAGGTCGGTGACTGCCACCTCTTCAACAACTGGGACTTCATTCTGCATACTGTCTCCATCTCCCAGCACAGGGGCCGGACAGCCCCGAGGATGACCAGTCTGACTATTAAAGACTGAGGCAAAGAAAGCATTAAGTACCTCAGCCTTCTCCTCATCTTTCCTGGCAAGGTTACCTTCCGCATCCAACAAAGGAGGAAGATTCTCCCTGGCCCTCCTTTTGTTGCTGATGTATTTATAAAAACATTTTTTGTTATCTTTAATGGTGGCAGCCAGTTTAAGTTCCAGCTGGGCCTTCGCCTTTCTAATCTTCTCCCTGCATAACCTTACAACATCCTTGTAGTCCTCCTGAGTCACCTGCCGCTTATTCCAGAGGCAGTAAGCTCTCCTTTTTTTCTTGAGTTCCAGCCAAAGCTCACTATTCAGCCAAGCCGGTCTTCTCCCCCACCTGCTCAACTTACAGCACATGGGGACAACCTGCTCCTGTGCCTTTGAGACTTCCTTCTTTAATGACATCCAGCCTTCCTGGACTCCTTTGCCCTTCAGGACTGCCTCCCAAGGGACTCTGTAACCAGATGCCTTAACAATCCAAAGTCTGCCCTTCTGAAGTTCAGGGTAGTGGTTTTGCTGATCCTTTTCCTTACTTCTCCAAGAATCAAGAACTCTATCATGTCATGGTCGCTGAGCCCAAGACAGCCTCCAACTACCATATCACCCACCAGGCCTTCTCTGTTTGTAAAGAGCAGGTCCAGCTGGGCACCTCCGCTGGTTGGCTCTCTTACCAACTGCGTCAGGAGGTTATCTCCCACACACTCCAGGAACCTCTGAGACTGCTTTCTCTCTGCTGTGTTGTATTTCCAGCAGATATCTTGTAAGTTGAAGACTCCCACGAGAACAAGGGCTAGAGATTGTGAGACTTCAGCCAACTGCTTGTAGAGTACTGCATCTGTCTCCTCATCCTGGTTGGGTGGTCTATAACAGACTCCCACCAGGATATCTGCCTTATTGGCCTTCCCCCTGATCCTTACCCATAAGCACTCAACCTTATCATTACCATTGTTGAGTTCTAGACAGTCAAAACACTCTCTAACATACAAGGCTACCCCTCCACCTCTCCTTCCTTGCCTGTCCCTTCTAAAGAGCTTGTAGCCATCCATTGCACTGCTCCAGTTGTGCGAGTCATCCCACCATGTTTCCGTGATGGTGACCACATCATAGTTTCCCTGGCGCACAATGGCTTCCAGCTCCTCCTGTTTGTTGCCCATGCTGCGTGCATTGGTGTAAATGCATTTCAATTGATCTATGGATCTCACCTCCAACACAAGCATGCTACCCCTAGGCTCATGCCTAGCAAGCCCAGTTTTATCCCCTTCCCCCTTTGTATCTAGTTTAAAGCTCTCTCAGTGAGGCCGGCTAACTCCTGAGCCAGAATCCTTTCCCCCCTTTGCAACAGGTGAACCCCATCTGTCTCCAGCAGGCCTGGTGCCATGTAAACTGCCCCATGATCAAAAAAAAGCAAAATTCCACCACTGGCACCAGCCTCTGAGCCACGTGTTAATGAGATGGGACTTCCTGTTCTTTTCTGTATGTGTCCCGGCTACCGATGGGATGGAGGAGAACACTACCAGTGCTCCTGATCCTTCAAGTGATCACCCCAGTTCTCTTTTTTCCCTTTTGATTGTCTTTGCACCTCTCTCAGCTACCTCATCACTCCCAACCTGAACAACCACTAGGGGATAATATTGGGATCCTTTTACTAGCATAGGGAGCTTCCTGGTAATGTCTCGTACCCTTGCTCCAGGAAGGGAGCAAACTTCCCTATGGGATGGGTCTGGCTGGCATATTGGGCCCTCTGTTCCCTCAGAAGGGAGTCGCCTATGACAATTACCCTTCTTTTTTACTTACCAGTGGCCGTTGTAATACGTGGGGCTGACTGGTTCCCTCTAGTCAACCCCTTGGGTGGATCACTGTCTGTATCTTCATCCTCCTGGCCCTCGGGTTCCAGAGCCCCATACCGATTTTGTAAGGGCACCTGGTGGGGCGAAGTCGGACGGGAAAGGATTCACCTACTGCGCTGAGCAGGGATCTGCATCCATCCTCTGTCTTTTGGGTCCCCTCCCTCTGCCTGGCGGCACGAGGGCAGGGGAGCCACCCCTTCTCTTGATGCTTCTATGTGGTGTGCTCGTCTCAGGGATGGTAGGGAGTGGCTCCACCAGTCTATCTCCCTCTCACATTCCCTGATACTCCTCAGTCTTGCAACTTCTTCTTTCAGCTCTGCCACCATGCTGAGCAGATCCTTCACTTGCTTGCACCTCACGAACGTCTTGTCTCGGGAGCCCTCCATGACTGGAGCAAGGCTCTGGCACTCCTTTCAGCCAGAGACCTGGGTGGCTGCATGTTTTAGTGGGAGTCCGTCTGTGTTGCCACATCCCTTCTGGTGATGGCTCTTGTCCGAGTGGAGACAATGGCTAAGTCTTTTCCAGGAGAGTGTAGACCATGAGGAGAGCTCGCCAGCTGCCTGCTCACTCTGCCTACGTGAACTGCCACGCCACGGCCTTTCTGACGCACCACGCCCTGTTTGCCCATCCTGTTCACTGCGCTCCAGGTTGCTCACGCTCCCCAGGGGCCCATTTAAACCTTCCGCTGTTGCCCCAGCAGCGCCCAAGCCCTGTCCGCCCCTCTTGTGAAAGCAGCTGTTGTTTTGGCGCGAGGGCCCCACCGGGCTCTTTATTGGGTTCCCTGGCACAGGAAACCCCCTTTACTACCCCAATCTAGCACCCAGCTGCAGGACTTACCGTTGCTGCCGCCACGTGCTGACTATGTGTGAATTAAAATCACCTTTAAACCATTTTTGAGAGCAGGAAGGAGAAAGGTACTACAGCCTCAAGAAGAGCATAGTCTGTTGGGAAGTCTATTAGAACAGGACCTACATAACCTATGTGGAGCATTCACATCCCAGCATCCAGCTACAGACTAGTTGCCTTCATGTCTATCAAATGCAGTGGGGACATTGGTGATCCAGAGCACAAGAAATTAGGCTCCTTCTCTGAATCATCCTCTAGAGGAACTTCTGCTTTGGTTTCAAAGGATGGTGAGTCCTTTCAGATTTCTAAACTAAACCAAACCATGCCTTCTGTGTTTGGGAAAGAAAGCAACCCGCTTTGTTCAACTTTACCATGTGAAAAACCTTTCAACTGGCAGTGTTTTCCTCATGCGTTAGAGAGATCTCTTCTGAAACCCCCAAGGTTTTAGGACCAGCAGCTGGCTTATCATGCCCAAAACCCTCCATCTAGACATGCAGGCTGTTGAGGCCCCAGTTGTACCACAAAAGGGTTTTTGTGGGTCCCATGAAGCTCCCTGAGACTTTCCACTTTGGTTCTGGATGTGTATTTTTTCCTCTGTGGCATTCCCAGGGAGTCACAGGATCCTTCCTTCAAGAACCATAAGGCCAGGTCTGACCTGGCCATCCCCAGAGCAGGGAAGAGGAGAAAGCAGGGCAACTGTGGTGTCTAGTCTATCTTATCAGTTTTTCTGACCCAGACTAAACACCACTGGGCAGTACTGACAGACACCTTGGACCTCTTCATGGAGAGGTTAGGTGCTGTGTGGGGGCTCTGCTCTGCTGTCCTCACTCCTCCCTCCTTTTTCTGTTTTTGTCCCCTACCTGCTGCCAAGTCACTCTTTCCTGTGAAAGGGGTTCTATTATTTTTTCTTATTTGGGCAGGCTCTGGACTCATCACTGAGAAATTCATCAGGGAGAGCAGTTACCACAGATGCCTGTAGGGCAGCAAATAAGAATGGGGATAGTGTACAAAAATACAGTGGTGTGAGACATTTCCAACACAAGTCCTGCAAGGGGAGCTCTTTGTAAAATAAAGATCTCCTAACCCAACTGACCCAGACCTTCTGACTCCTTTGAACAGCAGTCCCATCCTACCCTTTAAATCATGAATCCTATAGCAGGGGAGAAGAGGAACAAATAGCCTGAGAGTTAAGACACAGTTTATAGGCTTGAGAAACCAGACTGTGATTCTTGGCTCCTCCAAGAATGTCCTTCGTGACCTTTTCCAAGTGCTTTCATTCCTTCTGTGGAGCAGTGCTTATTGACAGACTCTTCTCAGTATTGCTCAGACCCAGGCCTGGAAGATAGGGACCGTATGACTTTTCTTCCTTTAGATATTTATTAGATCAACTTAGATGAGAAAGGTGTTTGGAGGGTGGAAAATGAACAACAAAAAGCAATTCAGCTGAAAGGCATACATCCAGCATGGAAAACCTGAACCCAAACATTCAGCTTTGGCAAAATCATGAACAAGTGAAAGCAACGAGTGTTGTAATCGGAGGCACTGGGGAGCCTTGCAAGTGGCCAGTGCTCCCAAGTCAGCCTCTAATAAAGTCACTGACTTTTGAGCACATCATCACCCTGATTTTTGCTGAGGCTTTTCAGTGATAGTGTGATGCTAGTCATCCCAAACTACAATACACTGTGGACAGAATAAATCATACTGGGTAGCAAAAAACCCCATCTTGATAGTCTCAAGCTGCCATGTAGAAATCTGTAGTCAAAAAGTATCCTCAGGATTGCTGTTTGTCTCTCATCCACATGTGCCCTTTTGAAGCTTAAGACCTGTTGTAAAATGCTGAAAAGGTATGACGACCATCAGGTACTCAGGGTGAGAGCTGGCACAGCGTGTGCTCCTGGTTCCTTCACTTTCATGGAGGAGTTTATGATGGTGAGGGTCCTGAAGAACAGATTATACCCCTACTTCATAGAGAAAAGCAAAATCTCTCTAAAAATAATCCATGCCAGATCTGAACAATGGAAAAAAAAAAAAAAAAAAGACATTCCTTCCCAAAGCCAAATCTGGCAATGGGATTAATTTGGATGGCATGAGTACTTCACACCTGCCATGTTCCAGGGAAAACTCTCACTAACTCTAGCAGCACCAGGACGCTTGCTCCACACCCTGTCTCTAGCTACAGCTCAGCCTGAAAGGACCAGGATAAAATAGGTAAAAAGAGTCAGAATTTGGACTATGAATCATACTAAACAAAATCTTCCTTTTCCATCTGTCTAGCTGATGTGAGTCCCCTACAACCTCTGTAAGAAACAGTACAAACAGGATCAGCAGGGTGTCAATAAAATATTCTCACCCTCCCTTGCAGGAAGACACAAAAGACCCATGCATCTCCTCATCAAAACCTTTCTCTTAACTCCAGGTTTACCTGATCCTGCCACAGGATTCTAACTTCATCAGGGTTCTCTCTGAAACCATGCACCTTCCCTTCCAGAAGGCTGCTTCGAATAGGCATCCAGGCTTACAGCTGTAAATGTTTCACTGCTTGTTTAGACTGTCACTGACCAGGAAGCATCTGGAAAGATTGTATGGAGGAGGCTTGGCAGCAGTAAATTACCATCTGACCTGATGTTGTGGTTGTTTAGCTTTTTCTTCTTATTTTTTTTTTCCCTTGTTCCTCAAGGAGATCTATGATCCAGGACATGTTAAACATTATTTTGCTGACTTTAAATCATTTTGCAATATTGCAGTCAACTTGAATGCCAAACTTAAGCCTGTAAACTCTATTTTTAACCTTGACTTTGTCAGTGCAATGGATACTGTCATATCAAAGTATTTAAGAGTTTGTGGTAAAACTTCCTCAAACCAATTTTTTCTCAGATGAGAATAGTCTTACTGGAAGCCTATACAGATAGCAGCTATAAAAATTTGGTTTAAAACTTAATCAAGCTGCAGGAAGAAAACAATCCTTTTGTACCACGGAAGTATAAAAGCAGATTTTTGGAACAGGGATGGGTTTTGTTCACAGGATACACGTAAAACCAGCCTAACTCCAGCATAGTCCTGAAAGGATCCCATGGATGAAAGCTCCTGTTCTGAAACACTTCTGTTGTTTGGTGCTGTATTGATGTAACAGAGCTCCCCCTTGTCAGCTGAGTCAACATGGTTATTTGCCTTCCCAGCCCTTGAGAGATGGACACACACCAAGTTAGATTTTAAGCACCTTTGTTGCAAGGGCCCATTGCCCTGAGAATTATGAGAAGGGAGGCTTACACCTAGGCAGGTGGCTGGCTGGGCTCACCTATCAGTGAAGCCAGTGCTGGACATCCCACGCTGCTCATGTTGGATGGCCGGCCAGCAGTAGCTGGACATGGTACCAGCCACATTGGACTCTGCCTGTGTGAGCCATGCAGAAGAGTTGGTAACACCTGCCTGTAAAATAAGGCAGAAGGCGCTTAGTTTATAGGTATACAGAGTGTGGTCTTCATGGAGACATCCAGCTTTTATCTTCTGAAACCAGGGAGACAACTGCTGATGGAGCAGGGAGTCGAGTGCAGATGCACATCTGGATCACTCCCATGCAGATAGCTCTGCAGCACAGCAAACACACACTCCAGTAATTTCTCTCAGGAGCTCAGGTCCACTCTCCAGGAACCAGCTACCAGAAATATGATGCCACATGAAATCCCTGAGCTGTTACTGCAGCAGAGTAAAGCTGAAAAATGTGTTTTAGCCTACTGTTGTTTTAGACAGACACTAGAGGACCAGAGGGCTGGGATGCTATTCATCTCCAGAAATATCACTGGGAAGGTTGTTTGGGAGTGTGTATATTTTTGTTTGTTGGCTTGGTTCTTTATTTTGTTGGCCCTTCTTCACTAAAACATAAACAAACCATGGAGCTCCTCCAAGCTCAACACTGGTGCATCCCTAGGAGGAAGAAGTTAATCAGATGAGCCAGGAGACCTGCATGAATGACCAAAGAGCTTCTAGAGAAACTCAAATGGAAGAGGAAGGTTCACAGTATGTGGAAAAAGGGACTGTCCGCTTGGGAGGAATGTAGGAATATTGTCAGGGTATGCAGGGATGTGACGAGGAAGGCCAAGGTGCACTTGGAACTAATCTGGTGAGGGATGTCAACGATAACAAGAAGGGCTTCTTTAGATACATCAGCAGTAAAAGGAAAACTGGGGATACAGTGGGCCCACTGCTGAACCTGTACCCTGGTGCCACAGGATGCAGAGAAGGCGGAGTTACTGAATACCTTCCTTGCTTCAGTCTTTACTGCTAAGGTTGGTCTTCAGGCATCTCAGCCCCCAGAGGAGAGAGAGAAAATCTGGAGAAAGGAGGAATTCCACTTGGTTGAGGAGGACTGGGTCAGAGGTCACCTAGGCAAACTGGATCTTTGCAAATCCATGGGCCCCAATGGGATGCACCCATGAGCTGGTGGAAGGAGCTGGTGGATGTTCTTGCCATGCCACTCTCTATCATCTTTGAAAGGTCATGGAGGATGAGGGAGGTGCCCAAGGACTGGAGGAAAGCAAATGTCACTCCAATCTTTAAAAAGGGCAAGAAGGAGGACCCGGGAAACTATGGGCCAGTCAGCCTCACCTCTGTCCCTGGAAAGGTGAAGGAGCAGTTCATCCTGGAGGTCATCTCCAGCCATGTAGAGGAAAAGAAGGTTATCAGAAGTAGTCAACAGGGGTTCACACAGGGAAGATTATGCTTGAGCAGCCTTTTATGATGGTGTAACTGGCTGGGTTGATGAAGGGAGAGCAGTGGATGTTGTTTATCTTGACTTCAGTAAGGCATTCGACACTGTCTCCCATAGCATCCTCATAGACAAGCTGAGGAAGTGTGGGTTAGATGCATGGACAGTGAGGTGGATAGAGAACTGGCTCAACAACAGAACTCAGGGGGTTGTGATCAATGGGGCAGAGTCGGGATGGAGGCCTGTCACTAGTGGTGTTCCCCAGGGGTCTGTACTGGGTCCAATCCTGTTCAATATATTAATCTGGATGATGGAATAGAGTGTAACCTCAACAAGTTCACTGATGATACCAAGCTGGGAGGAGTGGCTGATAACGCCAGAAGGCTGTGCCATCATCCAACGAGACCTGGACAGGCTGGAGAGCTGGGCTGAGGGGAACCGCATCACATTCAACAAGAGCAAGTGCAAGGTCCTGCACCTGGGGAGGAACAACCCCAGGCACCAGTACAGGCTGGGGGCTGAACTCCTGGAAAGTGGCTCTGTTGAGAAGGACCTGGGAGTGCTGGTGGACAGCAAGCTGACCCTGAGCCAGCACTGTGCCCTTGTGGCCAAGAAGGCCAACAGTATCCTGGGGTGCATTAAAGGGAGTGTGGCCAGCAGGTCGAGGGAGGTTATCCTCCCCCTCTACTCTGCCCTAGTGAGACCACATTTGGAGTACTGTGTCCAGTTTTGGGCCTCCTAGTTCAAGAAGGATGGGGAACAGCTCGAGCAAGTCCAGCGGAGAGCTACGAAGATGATCAGGGGTCTGGAGCATCTCCCATATGAGGAAAGGCTGAGAGACCTGGGTTTGTTCAGCCTGGAGAAGAGAAGGCTGAGGGTGGATCTTATCAATGCTTATAAATACCTGAAGTGTGGGTGTCAAGAGGATGGGACTGGACTCTTTTCAGCGGTTCTCAATGGCAGGACAAGGGGCAATGGGCACAAGTTGGAACACAGGAAGTTCCACCTCAATACGAGAAAAAACCTCTTTACTGTGAGGGTGCCAGAGCAGTGGCACAGGCTGCCCAGAGAGGTTGTGGAGTCTCCTTCCCTGGAGACATCCAAAACATGCCTGGACGCATTCCTGTGCTCCCTGATTTAGGTGTACCTGCTGAAGCAGGGGGGTTGGACAAGATGATCTCCAGAGGTCCCTTCCAACCCCTACCATTCTGTGATTCTGTGATTCTGTGAATTAGAAAGTTGTGGAAGAACAGGTTTTACCTGAGAACCCAAAAGTACCTTTGTGAAATTTGATGGACACTTTTGGACTTGTCTGAAAAATAGGAATTTTTCAAGGTCAATGTATCATATCTACCCCAAAATGAATATAAGTGAGTCTCATATGATTACAGCAAAGCTGGGAAATACTGATGGTAAAAAAGTGAGACATGAAGATAAGGAAAAAAGACATTACTGTTGAAAAATTGCTTTTGAATATCACAGCAGTTTGCTAACTACTTAAACTGCAGGAGCCTTTCAGGATATCCTAGCTGGACAAAAAGATACTGGACTGATGATGTTGTAAAGGAAAAGATTAACTAAAGAAAAAGATGCTGAGATCAGGAGGAATGGCCAGAAATTACCCTGAAGTGCATGTTAAGTGCTAATTCCCTCACGCTTCCATTAGGACAGGCAGATGATGGGTTGAGGTCTGGTTCAGCTTCTCTTGGTGCTGATGGAGCTGCAGATACCCCATCTTGGTATCTTAGCTTCTCATTCTGCACTGGGTGGTGAGCAGCTGTCAGTTTCAGATTGTCCCCCACCATATTTTGGCTATATCTGCACTGCTTTCGTGCAGGAAGCTAGAAAGCAACCAGGAGGACAATGTCCTCTTTTTCACCCGCTTGGCTTCCTTATGGACACGCTTCAGAATGCACCTATTTTTGCCTTCCAGCACACTAAATCACCTCGTGGACTGTGAAGGCATCAGTCACCTTCTGTTACATGATGGTGCATGGTCTAAAAAGCACTCAGGACTTGGTGGTTTTTTGCCTGAGAAGAGACTCTAGTCCTGCAACAAGCGTATTGTTTCAGAACAGGACTCCGGTCGAGGGTTTGTAGGACAGATGCAAATACTACTTGGGAAGCAACAGACTCATTAGAAGGAAATACAGTAATTAAAAGGTCTTGCCCTGAAAAGTCCCATGTGTTCAAGCAGAGCGCATGTGCATGCAACACAGTATGCCCCAAACACACATTTGTGCTTGCAAACTGTGCTTACACAAGAAAGTGCTTAAAACCCGGCCAGGTCAAGTCTCAACTGGAAGAAATTTACTTAAATGATCCATCTGGAGGTGTTCAACCACCAGACTCTGCTTCTGGGTTATAAGTGTTCCTGGCTTTGGGCATGCATTCACAGGCAAGCCTAATGGTGCACAGCTGCATCACACCCTCATGAGAAGACGGCTCACATCTCACATCTGGACACCAATCTGTCAGACCCACCACCTTGCAACCTGGTTGTGCTAAATCCACCTTTCCCATGTGTTCCCTCACTCTTCAATGACTTCTTGCCTGTGCCTCATGATGCTACTGTCAGGCTATAAATAACACAAAAAGATGCATTTTCACATGTTTATGCAATGGTGCGTCCTCTTTCTGCCCATGAAATCCACAACGCTATTCCTTTCTCAAAAGGAGATGAAAAATGACAAAAGAAGATATGCCTGGCTCCTGCTTTGACAAGGTCATGGTTTTCTTCATTGGATTTGGGCTCACCAAGCGGTGCTTAATCAGCTTTCAGGACGTGACTGGTTTATAGTATCTGGATCCACAATAGTAAAATTGGGTCACGTCATGCGTGATGCATGATAGCCATATTTAATTTTCATACCAGCACCAGATGCCTTAGAAACTGGACAGTTTGTGTAAGTGCTGAACCTCCTCTTTTCTTTAACCTCACCACAATTTCATCAGTACCAAACAGGCCAAAGCATTCCTGTGAAGTGACCAATTAAACCACATTAATTATTAAAAATAAAAATAGACAAGGTGCCTTTTTTTCCCTTGTGTCTTCTGAACCAAGTGCTAGAAGGAATTTCCACCCCCAAATGAAGATTTATTCTTTGAAAAACCTTAAATGAAAAGAGCAGAAGACAAAAATAAACTCTTTTCATCTTTCCAACTAAAATTGTCTTTGACTAAATTGGAAATAATTCAGTCGTTATAATTTTAGCTGGAAGTGGTGATAGCCTGAGAGGTCTTATTTGTTTGCATGGTCTCCGACTGCAGGGTGCAAAAGTCTGTACTGCAACTTTCCAATAGGAACATGGCTTAAAGTATTTTTATTTATGAAGGGAGAGGGCACAAGCAGGCTATATGGACACATCTTTAATTGCTTTAATTTAGCAAATAAGGGAGTTCAAAAAGGAGCTCTCATTTCTTCTATTGTTAAAAAAGTTGCAGTGATTTTTCTGGTAAAGAAAGTGAGCTACAAACAATGCTGGAAAAACGTTGTTGGGAACGCATTCAGCAGGAATGGATAGTCTCCTTTGTAGGGCTGTGTAATTATTAGAGGGAATCCATAGCAGGGGCTATTGGATTTAAGCTCTGCAGGTTAATACACATTCACAGGAAAGCAAAAGCCAAAGACAGAATCAGATTTTGGTGATCAGTTACAAAAACTGTGAAAGCAATTTTGGAAAATTTGATATGTGATTAGGCAGAATCTGAGCATCTTTTCTCAGATTCATAGCAAAATTTCCACAGAGTCTGTGAATAATCTCTCTCTTCTCCAAACTCAGTGGCATATGGGAAAGTGAATGATCACCCACAGAACACTGACGCCTTTGAGATCTTTAAGTACATGCTCTTTATGAGGCACAGTCACTCTTCCACAGCCTTGAATCCAAATATTCCTGCTAGAAATTCAGAGAAGTTTGGAACTGATGCCCTAAAGCTGTGTGCTTTATGGACTCCCAAGAAGCTGCAGCTGATATGAAAGTACCAGATTTTCAGATGCTGGGTTTCAGTTTCCATGAGTTCAAATTGCAGGGGGTTAAGATTCATGACTACACTCGAAAGGTCACTCTGTGGTGCTTGCAGAAGCACAGAGTTGGATATGGAAATAGGCAAACACCTGAGATGTAAGTAAACCTGGGCAAATATTTTACAGCCAGGAGAGGTCTCATCTAGACCACTTAGAAAATAGGATAGTAAATGTGATACTTTTGCCTTAAAGCTCAAAATACTCCTCTCTTTTCCTTCACCACCACAATAACTGAATATAAGGAAGATCTGTTTGCTTTCCTCCCTGAGCATAAGCCAATGGAAAACAAAAGAGCTCATTCAGCGAGCATTCCTAGCAGGAAGCATCAAGAGAAAGGGGGAGGTTACAGACAACAGCAGTCTGTGCAGAACAGGACTGCTCCTGATGAGCAAACATTGCAAGATTTACTGGAAGGCATCAACTGCTTTTACATACTCCCATTCTCCCCTTACATTTTCTCCTCCCTCATCTGGCCGGAGAGATCTCAATCCATCCTCTTGAATTAATTGCCTTTACTTTTCACCTGTCCGTGAGCTGGGTGCTGGGAATTTGCTAAGTGAGGCACTTTCTATTATTCTATTTCTGTTATTCCCAAGTTCTCCTCATTTTAGTGTGGAATGTGCTCTAAGTTATGGTGCTTACAGCCAGTTTCTAGTCTTTTATACATGTCCCAGAGCTGTCTGCATACACTCCAAGTAGGAATGCTCAAGTTTTATGGGGAGGAGAAAAAAAACCCTGGTTCTTTCTGTCTTTGCTGCAAGACAAATGTTTAGCTGCCTTCCTGCTAGCAGTATTCAGATAATCCTCAGAGGGTAAGTTTTCAGCATAGACTGAGGGGAGAAGATGAGAGTATCTACGGCAGGGTCTCCACACTGCTATTAGCAGGAACTTCAAGGCTAATTCTCTGCCTTCCTAGAAGTTTTGCTCCAAATGTTCCTTAAAAAAAAACAACACCAAAACAAAAACCAAACTCCAAATTTATCTTGTTAATTTGGCTCTTAATTTGCCAATTCTGTCTCATTAATGTTTTCCTGTCCCTTCATGTATTCTCCAAAAATGTAGGCAGACTGAAATTTTACCCTCCCTGACCTACTTGGGAATTCCAGTCTTTTCTATTCCTGCTTCTTTATCAAGTTTACCAAGAGTCTTAGAGCACACTGAAAACTGGCCATGGACACAGAGGAATGCATTGAATAAGCAATTGCCCCAGCTATCCAAACAAGCTCCCCCTTCCCAACCCATGCTGGGAGCCTTTGGGTTCCCCGCCTGAGTACAGGCACTCTCATGCACTATTCTGGTTGAATTTTCAGTGACTCAAAGACTCCTCTTTCAGTGAAAAATCATAGAAAAATGTACAGCTGGATGCAGTCATAAGCTAATTTAGAATATGATTGAGTGAGGACATGGTGCAATGTGACGTGGCATAACATAAATGTGTTTGCATACCTGAAAAGTTCTTGGCTGGGTGAACCTCTTACCATGGATTTAGGTGTTTTTGGTTAAGCCACCCTTGCACAGTTGTCTTGGTCTTTCTTTGGTCCAACATTCCTGAAGCTTAGGAGGTAGAAATGACTTTACCCCAGAGTACCAAGGGATACTATGTAAAGATACACCACACAGGTGTTACTCCTTGGGGAAGCTGCAGCTGAACTTGATCAGAGCAACAGCATTAAAGTTTGCATTGCTCTACAAACTCCTCATCTCCATGTAAAGGCAGAGCTCTAATCAACACTGTTGGGATGTAGCTGGGTATCAGGCATTGTTGCCTTCCTCAAAACAAGCAGAAGTGTTAGCTGACCAAATTTCTGATTGATTTTCTTTACTGGGACCATTTGTAGTTCTGGCACTAAACTAGTTTCAGAACAGTGATTAGTTATTTCTCAATCCTGTTGACAAAGACCTACCAATTGTGAGGCCGCAGTAACACTCCTTCCTCAAGATAACAATCCAAATAACCCAAAATCACAGACCCAAGGAGATGTCCTGCTGTCTGTTCTCATCTGACCCCAGGCTATTGGCTTTGGCAAGCTGCTCTCCTTGGCCATCTTCATTGAGAAGCCACTTCTTAGATATGCATGTTTACATCTTTGCTTTCTTAAACACACTGGGAAGAGAAGCTGAGTTTCTAGAACTTCATTCACCAGGCTACATCAGCAACTTTGCATAAGTTGCCATGAATTTTATTGCATATGTTCTTTTTGCTACTGTTACTCTCAGATTCAAGTTTTCAATTAAAATGCTTGCAAGTTCTTTTCCTTCATCATTGTAGTTAGCAAACTAAATTTGATTACTGGACTCCATATTACTTCTCTTCATTTGTGGCCTAAAACTCATGCTAAAGCCTTGGCATTAAGTTCTTTTGGCTACATGGGCCTTGACAGGAATAACCTTGCTATCAGAAATAAATTCCCCAAAGGCTTTTGGGTGCATCACTCCTGCATAAAACAGTGGTAATTTAGGAATGAGGTTCTTCAAGTACTAAGCCTAACAATTTTAAACAAGCTTAAGGATTCAGATGAACTTTGTCTAGGCTCACTCAACATTACTTAGTTCCTTATCTTGGGTTTCCTTGGACTTTTGTTACATTCTTCGTTTAGGTCCAGTCAGTTGAAGAGTGTGACAGTAGAGTCTGTTGGATATGGTAATTTCCAAACCTCCCACAGAGTGGGATTGTTTAGGCTGTGCAACAAGAGGGGATGAAAAAAAGCAGACACGTAAGCACAGCCCTTGAGATAGGCTGTAGCAGTAGACAAAGGTCACAGACCAGGAAACAGTAGGTTGCACACAGACAGGATTGTTGACTAAAAGTGTTGTCATTAGAAAATGTTGCTGTTCCAACCTTTCTCCCATGAATCTTTTTACAAGAAAACATCTTTGTAAAATAAAACAAACCCAAACATTCAATAATGGTGGTTTTCCCAGCTTGATGATGGAATTTCTGATGAAATATAGATGCTTTCAGCTCAGAACAGCTGCTAATATAGAGAATATATGTCTTGGAATAAGTATAACCGCGTCTCAGACTGGGAGGATGATGTTTTAGGGTCTTACCACCTCATTCATAATCATAAAAAGTTGAAAGATCATCTTAAGCCTGTGCTGACTTCAAGGGGGTAATGACTCCCTCCCCATCTGATCTCTTTGCTATTTTAGTCAGGTGGTCTTTTCCAGAGGGAGAGAGTTTCTGTTTGTTTGTTCAGGATGAGGAAGGGAAGAGAGAGCAAAACCTCCAAAAATCCCAACTACATTAACAAAAGCCACTACAAAAGAGTTTGGGTTTATCCTGTGGTGGGACATGAAAAAATTTTGAAGTCTCAGAAAGCTTCACAGGATGAGAAAACCATTATCTGCACAGATTTATTTGCAAAGAGACATTAAAGAAAAAAATAGGATTCTGAATTGGCTTTTTTCAAGGAGATTATTTAACTCAGAATAACTTGGACAAGTGTATTTGTCCCTAAGGTCTTTAAAATACCATCTCACAGACACTTTTTTTCTAAGATTTAAGTCATCAACTTCACTCCCAAAGTGAATTACAGTAAATCAGAACTGAGGGGTTCAGATGGCAGGGGTTCAATGTAGTTTAAACATCAGCTTTAAATTCACCCCACTGATTAATGAAAATGAACAATGCTGCATGCCCCTCTGTAGGCATAGCTGTTCCGTGAGTTTCTGTCAGTCTACTGAAGTCCAACAACATCTCTTCCTGCTTACACCCGGCGAGGAATGCGCTCTGGAGCCAACACTAGTAAATTATCAAATAGTCAGCAAGATCACATCAGATTCTTGTTTGCAGCTACTGCTCTTCTCTAAGGGAAGATGGTGGCAGCTCTTGTGCCTCTACTTACCCTTTCTGATGATTCCCTTTCTCTCTTTCGCATGCCATCAGACCTGCATTACCTTTACTCACTTTAGGATATATATGCCTTGCCAGATTTATTCAGGGTATCTAGGATATATATTCTGCAGAACATGACTCTGTGTACTCACTGGCACAGAGGTATGATTGTCAACCAGTTTTAGGGCTTGAACATCTGGGATTGCAACAGTGAATGCTAAACCAAAAATGAAATACATCCTACAGCTGTAGGATACAAACCATTCTGACTATCAAAAGTCTTGCCATAACCTATGGCTTTTGCTCATGGAGTTTCTTGCACTTAACTTAGAGTCACTGCCACTGGTCAGCATCATCAGACAGACCAGTCCTCATGATCAAGAGCTTTTTTTTTGTGGGTGTGAGTGGCCTGCCTTGTTTCATGTTCAATGCTAACACCATAATCAAATGCACTAACCCTTTATGTGGCACATCTTGGAGGAACAGCCTATTTGCAAAGGCACATGAATGAACTTGAATGGTCCCTCACAGATCTGGATCAAAAGGCTCAGAGAAGGCTTCCTTACACCACCAAGTCCAAAGGCAATCAGCTTAGTGCCTTGGCTCGCTAGCACAAGGGAACACACTTCTCGCTCTTTTTTCATAGCCTTTTTATTAAGTTGTTGCAGCAACATGCTCTGCTTCCCCCATCTACGCTCCTCTTCTTGAAAAGCACAAATCTTAGTCAGATATAAGCCCTTTTGGGCCTCCAGTATCAAATCCAAATCTTGTTTAACAGGGACTTGACACCTGACTATATTAGCAGACTCTTTGGATGAAGATGTGTGTCTCTCATGTCTTGGTTGCTGTGCAATAGTCAGCTGATTTTCATTGCTTTTTGGTTTTCCCAGGTGTAACGCCCTTCCTGCTGACAGGACGGATGCCGGGGGTCATCCTCTGGTCTTCTATTGGGGTGGGATGTGAGATGTCCAGGAAAAACGCTGCCAACCTTCAGAATTCAGATCTTTGTTGGCTAACAAGGTGATGGCCACGGGGTCAACACAACCTCATCCTGAACCATAGAAGGAGAAATATCATCAGCTGGGCCCAACTGGGACACTAAGTTCTTTATTTTTCCTTAAGAAATTTACACTCGTGATTTAGGCAGGGCTAAGTAACAAGGGGATTGCTCTATAGTAAAGAAAAAAAGATATTAGATGGAATTGCCTACTTTGCAAAACTGTATCAGATAACGAAGGAATGGAATTAATAAAGAGCACTGTTTCAAAATACAGAACAAAGGGAGGAAATTCTCCTTCTCTGAGTGAGCCTGCAGAGTGTTTCGCTGTTTGGACAGTAGGTCCCTTGGCTATCGGAGATGATTCCAAGCATCACAACTACAGCTGAGAAAAAATTCTGAATCTCCATCCCATGGGAAAATCTGACATTTTGAAATTTGCTTTAGTTTCCAAAACATGAGGTTAAAGTAAAAGAGAAAAAAATCCATAATTTCTAATCTGCAGAAAATGTCAAAAGCTTTTTTTTTATTAGTAGTAAATGTCAAAACATCTTGTTTTGACATTTAAAATGTAAATAATGGAAGCACTTCATCCCTGAGACAGCCTGAAAAGGATCCCTTCCTCTGAGGTAATTTCAGTACTTAGTTTCATGCTTCAACAATGTGTTGCCTTCTGGGAGTTGTTGTCCCAGCCTGCATTTTCTTCTGTAGGCTAGTAGCCAGATTGACTACATCTCCCATTAAACTACCCAAACAGGAGTGGCATCATTTGCCCAAAAAAGCTCCAACATTTCCTTGCCTTGTGGGATATGTAGTTTTCTAGGAAATCGGCACCCCTAAAAGGGACCATGGACACCTGATCTTTTGCAAAGTACCATAAAGAAACACACCATAAAGAAATGTGAATTCCTGTTTTTTTGCACATATTAAGAAATAAAGCACTTTGATATCATATAAAGGAGGACACATTTGGGCTGGAGTTGAAGAAACTGACACCCAGTCTGATTTTCTCCCTACCTTTAAAAGAACATTTTTCTGCAGAAAGCTTTGATATTAATGTATCCCAGTGGAAAACCCAAGGTAAGCTTTCACTGCAGCATTTCATACCTTGTGCTAGTAAATGCACAGTACTGTTCAGCTGCTTCTGGTCATCAAAGACAAAAATTGGGAGTGGGAGGAGGGAAGCAAGGAAGATCTGCTGAGTTCGTTCCTTGAGTCAACACTGTGATTTAGATAAGAAATTTGCTCAGTGACATGAAGCACCCCACAGCCAAGCCAGCCATGCACTAAACCTTGCCCCTTTACTGGCCTTCAGCAGAGCTTGCTGCCTTTCTAGCAATTGCTCTCATTCCTGCATAATCCTGGGTTTCAGGGATCTCCCCATAGCTCATCACCTCCATTGATTGCATGTTTTCCTGTAGGTCCCCCAGTGCCCATCTGGAAAAAGGTCCTGAATGTCTCAAACTTCCTTGCTTCCTACCCACCTCTGGGGGCTCATTGTCTCTCTGGCTGACAGGCAGTTTTACTGCATGGCTTAAAGCCCTGGGGTGGTGATGCCTGGGCCTCTGGCCCTACACTCAGGCAGGACCATGTGTGCTGCTGTGCATAGGAGCACTGACTTTCCACAAATATTATCCTATGTGCGGTGGCCCACTCTGCTCTCCAGGACTGAATTACATGCTCAAGACATGGAGAAGGCAGTGTTCTGTCCCAATGCACATGGATCTCCCAGTGTTGCCCATGGATCAAAAGAACATACAAGTGGAAACTAGGAAAAAGGTTGCCTTAACCAAGGCAAGGTTAAGAATCTCCTGAATTTAAGTGTATACCTGGTAGTAGCCTTTGTGGTGCTACTAATATCGTCTTCTCTGGGTCTTCCTTCTCACCCAGGAATCTAAATACAGTTTATGAAAGGTACAGAAACCAAGGTCTAGAGAGGGAGAAAGTGACTTACTCAGAAGGAGTGACCCAGTTCAGCAACTTAGTGACGGGGCATGGAGTCTAGAAAGCTACAAGGAGGAATCTTTAAATATCAGTGCCACATCTCCACATCTGTCTTCATGGTGTGAAAGATTTGAGAGGAGAATGCAAATTCCTTGCCTTCAGTTTATAGCAAGGTCTAGGCCCTTTCCTCCTTTGAGTAAAGTTAACTGAGAATAAAACATGTCAATGGAGATTAAAATACATTCAGAAAAATAAATTATTGCTTGATGGATTTGGACAGCAAGAAAACTGTGGGAGAAAGACTTTTGTAGAGCTTGTATGTTTTACCTGGCATGAACTGCTCCTAGTGAGCTGTAGGATTGATTTGTGCAGTATTAATGACTGTACAAACACAACTGCACTCAGGATGGGGCTTCATCCCATCTGAGTATAAACGGGATGAATTAACAGAAAGGCTGAAGATTTCAACCCAGTGCCCCAAGGCTCCATTTCTATTCCAGAGAGAGAAACTTCATCCCCAGAAGGTGCTAAGACCAAAGTAGCACAGAGCAGCTGAGCTGGGCAGAAAATGTAGCAGATGGGTGAGGAAAGCAGGTCTTTTGGGTAGAGATGGATTCACACATGGTCTCAGTGTTACTGCACCCAGCTGTGCCATTACCACTTAACTGTGGATTGCTATTGAAATCAAGTGAATGGATTTGGTTTGTAACTTGGAGCCAGTTCTTTCTGGGGTTGGGGAAGCGGGAACATTGCACTTGTTATATCGCCTCTCTAGAAGAATCCTTCCCCTGGTAATGCCTGAGAACTTCTCCAGGCCTTTTCCACATGACCTCCAGCAGGATGATGGGTCACTGGAGGCCCCGTGAATGCTGATGGCTCTGAGTCCACCACCAGGAGAACTAAGGGCCCCGGCCTTGCTGGTGAGAGTGCAGAGCAAAAAACATCCCAGAGATGCTGCCGAGTTGGTCTGTTTCCTGCACGCAAGCTGCACATTGTAAAAACTGAGGCTCAGATTCTTTTTCCTGTTTGCACTGGAGCAGACCACAGAAATTACACGATACTCCAGGCCAGACCTATCATGAGATGATAGGTTCCAAGGCAATATTTCACACTTGCTGAAAAAGTGATACAGCCCAGGGGAGGGGGCTGTAATTAGGGAGAGCAGTGACAACCCACAGACAAAGTGGTTCAATAAGCAGAGGAAGAAATGAAAGCTCATTCCAGAGGTTCTCACTTGCATGGATTCTCTAGTGTTCAATAAAAGGTGTGATCCCTGAGTAAGAAAGTCTCTCTCCTTTCTCCACTTGCTTATTTTGATGAAATATGATAGTCACAGTATTTTTAGGAATTCTCTCCTGCCTGTCAGGTTACAAAGCTGTTAGCTGGAAGTTGTATGGGCTGACACACAAACAACATGATCACATTAAACTCCACTTCCTGGGGAAGCCCAGGGAAGCCACTCAAGAGTAAAGGTTTTGATTTGGTGGAGACATCTGGAGGGGTGGTGGGGAGGAGGGTAGCAACTTTCAGATAAATAATGATAGGGAGTTGAAGACAAAGTAAAGTTTCTTTTTCTGTCTTCAAATATCTTCCAGAGGGAGTTTTTCTGAGGACATTCTAAAAAATGCTTTTTTAATGTTGTGCTGGAAAAGAAGAAGGCAAAGCAGATAAAATTAGCAAAACACTCATTGAGATGCTTAGTTATATGTTTCTCAGCAAATACAGATAGATGAACAGATAGATAGATAGACAGATAGATAGAAATACATAAATATTTTTTTAAAACTGAAAAGCCATTGTCCAAACATCAAGAGTGGAATTATTCAGAAAGTGTTTGTCTTGTCTGTTGCATAACCTGGAGGAGGCTGCACAAGCACTCCCCTAGAGGAGCAAGCTCCCTCAGTGCCTGACTGCTGAACCTAGATGGTCAAAGCTCAGAAAAACACTGGAGCATTGTATGAACCATCCAGCATTAACATAAATTAATTCAAGAGCATAACTATCTCCAGCAAATCTTCTCCCCTACTCCTACTTTACCTTCAAGGAGGCATACCCTCCTTAGGTTGGTAACCCTGATCCTATGTGACCAATGCTTCCAGCAAGTGGACAACTGTTCTATGACACCATGGTGTCATTTAACCAGCATGAAACTTGAGGACTACAAAAATGGCAGTTTATTCCTGGACATGAGAAAGACAAAATTTTAACATAGAAAGAGAAAGGATGAAAGTTGTCTAATAACTGTAATGTGGTTGGGAGATCACTGGATTGGCTCCTGTGGGGGTAGAGACAGTGGACAGCTCTTGGTCAGATGGCATTTGTCCATCTAATCAAAGCTGACTCCATGTTTTGGGAAAGGCTGACAGATTCTGCTTTTGTTCAGACCTTCTGGGGTGGATGACTACTAGTGAAAGGATAAGACTTATACTCTAATGGTGTTAGCTAAGGTGCCAGAGCCATAATTGCATGGCATGGCAAAATGGTTGTGGCTCTCTTGACCTTGAAATGTCACTGTTTTTTCCATTCCTCCCACTCTGGAAAGGTCAGACATCCACAAATCTGCTTGGGGATTAAATAATGAAATGACTTTAGCCCCACTGACTCTGTGGCCTGCAATGCTGCTAGCGCTTCTACTCCCTGTGCAGCCAAACACATGCATATCCATCCCTCTTTGCAGCTCTAAACTCCGCTTGGCAGATGCGGAGAACCAGAAAGAAAATCAAGTGCTATGCCAAGGTAAAGAACATGTGTTCCTCCCAGTCTTGGGGGCTTATTTCTGTTGCTGGCCCTGGTGCGAGTCTCAGCAGTCCATTCACGCAGGGACTGTGTGCCACTCCATGCACAGGAGAGTGCAGGGACTGGTTTCTAAGCCCCAGAAGTCATGTGTTGTCCTGGAGCAAAGTTGTTTGCATAACTTCTTTGAAACATAAAACATTCAGCAATATCAAACCAGAAATGAACACATGAAGGTGGGAACAGGACTGATCTAGCATCATGCTTGAGATCAGTTTCAATAGTCTTTTGTACCATGAATGCAAGAACCTCAGAAAACTTACATAGTTGTTGACAATGGTTTGAATGCAATTTGAGTTCTAGGCAAAAAGTTTCCTCTTGTCACCTTTGCATGCATAAAGAACAACTACTGCCATTCACTTTTATCCTGAAAATCTATTTTTGGCAATGAAAAAACAAGAAGTGACTCCATCTCTCCATTCCAAAAAACAAGAACAAACAAAAGCGAAGCCTCTGCAAGAAACCATAATGAAGAGGAATCTCTTCTTCAGCAGATTGCAGGAAGCCTGAGAATAAAATGATTGCCATAGATGTTAACAGGGCAAGCCTCTAAGAAAAAAAAAAAGGTTATGTATGACCGACACAAGAACCAGTGTTTCTAGTATCAGACTGAAAACTGGAAATTTGTTTGACAGGGTCAGTGAAAGCCTCTGGAGAGGCAGATCTAGAAGAGAATAACAGGCACTAATACCTTGCATAGCCTTTCCTCTTGAAGGCGAGATCTTTTTGGTAACTAGTTAATCATATATGAAAGACACATTCATATAGTCTCTCTCTTAAAAAAAAGATATATTTATTTCCTTTTCAGTGTCCATAAAGCCCAGCTATTTTGCATTGAATATTTGCTTTCAAGGATGCATTGCTAGAAATGAGTAAAAAATTTATAATAGCCAAGCAAACACCCTGGCTCCATGTCTCCTTTCCAAGATTCAGTGTGAACGTAAAACAGATGTGATCCCAACAAAGAGGCATCCTCTGATGCACTACATGGAAGTCCTGCATCACTTACCCATTGGCTAAATATAGTTGGGGGGAAGCAATAGTGTCAACACAGAGCACTGAGGTTGAGTGATATGAGGCAGGACTGTCTCCTTCATTCCAGAACCAAGTGACATATCTCTGAATGGGCATTAAGTGGGAAATCAAAGGGTAAATTTCCCACTTTTCGGCCCTGCATAATTCTGCCTGGTTGAGCATTACGGATTGCAGAGTATTTCCTAGCTTTGCTATTGTTTTTAATTGCAATTTTCATCTCCATTTCAACCTTAACTGCTATTGTGGGCCTTTGCTACTGCTGTGTTATAGGCAACAACAGCAGCAGCAGGAATTTTAAAAATAGAGCAGGAAATTTAACAACTGTAAAAAACTCCTTACCCCGGAGAGCCATTGTTTATATTCCTTCATGTATGCTCACAATAATTATACTAAAGATTGTTTAGGAAAAACAGTCCATTTTACATCAGAGGATAAAATGTAAATTTTTTTTCCTCCTGAACTGAATACAAAGACTGTTTCATTAAATGTGGCTTTTTGGTAAAAAATGGAACAAAATGTCTACCCATAAAAATTCCCATTTGAAAAAAGACTTTTCCATCCAAAAATCCAAACAACTGAATACAGAATGTGGACCTCTTTTTTAAAAAGGGGAAGAAAATCCAAGTTGACCTTAGTTTTCTCTCTGTTATACAGGGCTTCTGGTTGAGAGACACCCCACAGACACACCACATACTCCAACCTCCCACATGTGTCTTCCAAAGCAGGAGGGCCAGGCTCATCTTTGCTGTAGTCTACTTCTACTGATGAAATTACAGGTTTATTGGGGGTATAGACCAGCCCTGGTGAGCATGTGCCCAGAAATAACAATGAAGCAGTGGGAGGTCTGTGGCTTGAGTGATACAACATTAAAATACTGACAGCAGCCTCACAGACCCAAATCAAACATTAATGTACCTTCTTTCAGCCTAGGGAAGCTTTTCACCATCAGGTTGGCTGAACATTTCCCGTCACTTCAAACAGAACTTCAAGGGATGTGTTCTTCTCATTTCAGAGACAGGTTTCACCCTCTTCTAAAGTCACAAGACAAAATTCTTTCATTGCTTGAATCAAGGTGAAGCCTTCACCCAACATATTGACCTCTCCTCTAAACTCTAAATGGCTGCTGCAGCAATGGAGCAAAGGTTCCACTTTGGGTGGAATGATTCATGCTTCAATAAACTCAATTTGAACAAAATATGATTACAGTGAGTCACATAATCACAGATTAATCACAGCACCTCCCATTTAGTAGTCAAAACAGTGGAGGATTCCAAATGCGATGCATACGATGCTTCTCCTCAGCTTTTGTTTCACTTGAGTTCATTACTGCTTCATAGGTTGATCCTACACAAGATCTAGGATAAGGCTTTTGGGGTTGCACACGGTTCTGTAAGATAGCATGGTGACTCCCCTCACTGCTTTTCATGTGGTGAATGAACTTGAAAGGTGATGAATGTTGCCAATACCAATGATTTAAGCAAGAGCCAGAGGATCCCCTGTTTGCTGCTGCGCTCCCCTTGACACAGCGCATTGTTAGTGGGGATTGAAGATACCCTGTGACTTCTGTATCTGAGCACACACAAAAGGGGCCTTGCACCGTGAATTCTTCTGTTGAGTTAGTTCTTTAGAGCTGTAGGGGATGGGAAACCTTCACACTAATGTCTGAGCATCCTGTTTTTATCAGACATAATCAGGATACTTGAAAGCATCAGCATCTGTTAGGAATTCCCTCCTGCTCAGTGCTGGCCCTAAGCGTTTTGAGTCTGTGTTGGCTCCCATCTCAGCTGAGGTATGGTACTATCTTCTCCCCTCTCCTTACTCCATTTTTACTGCTACTGAATATGGAGATTGAGAAGGAATCACTCACTTAGCAGAAGCTATGCTCAGCTCGTCTCATTTGAACATCACACTTAGCCTCACGTACATTTGCCACAAACCAGTGAGGGGGAAATTCCTTCTTTGTGATCAGACAATTTGTGGCTGCCCTTTACCAGACCTTGTGTAGGAACGTATGCAGTGGTTTTTCCAAATATTGTAACTCAACTTATTCTGTGCGACCAGCTCATTTTGAATTGCAGTTGGATCATTTCATGGAATTGTTTTGCTTTCAAAACTTTCATTCTCCAAAGTGGTTAGAAAGGGGTTTATTTTATTTTCCTTTTTATTGAATTTATTTTTAAGGTGAGAGTGGTGGTGGTGGTGAGCAGAACAGGAGGGTGTGGATTTTAATAAGAAGAGCGGGAGGGAAGGTTGTTCTTTGACATTTTGTTTTACACTACCACTGATCAGTATAAAGCTTGACAAGCTAAAATTTACTTCTCTGGGCATCTTGTGAGTTTTCCCTAGAATTCAGTTTGGTTTTAAAATTTGGCTAAAGGATCTGTGGAGTGGGTGGGGTGTTGATGGAGATGCTGGTAAATTAACATTGTCAGCAAACTAATAAAACTTTTAAAAGAAAAGCCTTTGAGGGCAAAGACAGGGTTTCTTTCATCTTTTCTTCTCTCTCCCTCCTCTCCCCAACCTTTCCCTTTGCACAACTTGATTCTTTATTCATTTATTTTTCAGAAAATATTACATTTACTTCTGTGCACAAAAGGATGACAAACACTAGAGGATACCATTTCTGGAAAATTAATAATGTTCTCACAAACAGCAGGTGAAGGTGAATTGAGAGGAGTTGTGAGACTGGGTGGATGGAGAAGCAAAGGAAACACCAAGCAATACACATTTGTCTTGGACACTGCAAAAATTACACAACATGAGTAAGTATGCATGTGAGGCAGGGTGGTGGAGAACAGAGAAAAACCTTGCAAAGGAAATGATGTGAATTTGGGGTCTGAGTGGGGCACAGGCGTCCCTTCAACCCCTCAGCAGGCAGAGATGCACCTCTGTTGGCATGTGTGATCTGCGTCTCTCTTGGGTTTGCCCAGGCCCTCAGCCCCCAAGGGCCTGGCTCCTTTACCAGGGACCCCAGTTGTCTGCAATGTTCTTTGGAGCCATGACCATGATGACTTTCAGAAACGGTCTGTGTGGTGGTCACAGCTGGAAGTGCCATTGGGTACCTCCATTCTGAGGATTTCTGAATCAGATGGAAGAAACCAGAGGAAGTTTCCAACTGACTGTTTATACTCTCCCGCCAGCAAGTGCAGGGTGCGGTTTTGAGTGGAGAATGTTGCTCAGGATGACTCTGAGGCCAAAAAGCCACATTTATTCCATGGCTCAAGCCTGTATCAACAGTCCCAGGAGATTATATTACTCACAGAAAAAGATTATTAAAATCTCCCATGCATCATAAGATATGCCACCCAACAGGAGGTGGTGATTCTGTCTCTGCGTTAGTGGCATCTGAGTTGTAGAGAAGAGAGGTGTCCAGAAATGACTGTGTGCTCCCAGCAGGACCTTCTAATTTCCTAGCATTTACAGGCTACAACAACAGACCTCCAGGGAGAGGTTCGCTTTAGAGATGCAACCTCAGTAGTTCCATAGACTCACCCTTCTCTCCAAGTTAAGCCTGAACTAAAATTAATGCTAAGGTGGTTTCAGAGGCACTGTGCAGCTTAGAGGTCTGACAGTCCTTGAAAGACAAGACACTTATTACTTTTTTAAAACTACAGTTAAGATGTCATTCCAGCTAAGCCGTGTGAATTCCATTATAAACAATACCATGTGCTCCCTGAGCCCTCTATTGTACTTATTTGATGGATTATTCCCCTTAATTTCTTCCCAAATTGTTCCCTGGGTTTGCTGAATACTACAAACCCATTGTGTTCCACCTCCAACACAGCTACCTCCTAGCTGGGATAGAGATACTGACGCAAAGACCCCAGCTCCTCAATGTACCTACTCCCAGTGGTGTCAGGTCCATTTGGCTCAGTTTTGCATGATGGGACTTTTGGGCTGTAAAACATTTTGGGTCTAATTCCAAGTCACAGGTCCATAGGAACAGAAACCATTCCCAATACCCATGGAAGCACGCGGAGTGTGGTATAGCGTCATGGAGCCAGCTCCACAACCTAGTATCAAAAACAAGAGCAGACCTGGAAAAATATTACAAAACTCTTCCACCAGCACCAGCAGGTCAGTGTCATTACAGGCAGTGGTGTTGTTCTCAGATACTATTTCATTGGCTTCATTCTCCTTTTTCCTCTCCCTCTTCTGAAGCACATTTTCTTTCCCGTGTATTGCACTGTAGGGTTGTATCCCTGGAGATTCACAGTGATGAGGAGGAGTAGGCAGAGTTCAAAAGCACTTCTAGCTTTGAAAAGATTATTCCTGGCCTCAAACCAAGTATGGCAAGCTTCAGTCCATCCATCTTATTCAAACAGTGTTTCAAAACTAGTCACCCAACCCTTTTGGATTCTGCTTCCCTTTCAATTTTATATGGCACACAAAATTCTTTGATTTTACCTTTTAAAGAATGGCACTGAATTCTTTACTAGCACAACTGACTGCTCTTATTTTTCAAACCTGTGGCTGCAGGCTTCTGTGGTGTTTTTCAGTCCTGCTCAAAGTCTTTCGGGGCCAAAATCGCTCAGTTGCTTCACAGATCAACTACACCAATTTCACCTTGGCTGATTAACCTTTCCAGAGAAATAAAGCAAAAAAAATTTCACTGCATTGCGTTGGAAGCATGCTCCTCCAGCAATCTAAAGTACCAAAACAACAACAAAAAGCCAATGATAATTACAAGAACTTTGACAAAAAAACAGATATGGTCTGTTTAGAAGAATGCACATATCTACAACATTTGGGTGAAAGAAAATTTCATTTCAAAGGCTGGGTGAGGATAACAGTGTTAAGAGCAGAAGATGCATGAGTTGAATACATTTCTAGTGTCTTTAAAATGTACTGTATTTTCAAACAAATTTTACATCGACAGGATGGATATCACACAAGAAGATATCAGCAGACTTCATTTTGTCCATCTCTGAATCACAAGTTCAGACAGTTACAAAAAAACTCAGATGTTTGGGAGTATGCTCATTGTCTGTAAGTTATCAGACTTTTGGAAATTACAACTTGATTTTTGCATATTAGAAGTGTTCTTAGCTCCAAACCTCCTGAAGTAACAGGTGCTTAGTAGCCTACCCATCCTTCTATGGCTGCTATGAATAGTTAAAACAAAGTGATTTGATTGGTTAGATTTATCTATGTATTATGGTGCATAAACAAGTGCAAATGGCAGATGTGTCTCAGTGCCACATCTGCTGGATAAAATTGTAAAATGCATCCTGTGAATTATTCCAGAGAGACAGGTCACAGTCTGACCATGCACTGGTCTGCTTGGAAAATGAATGATTATCCAACATTGCCTAGTTTTTGGAAAACAACCAGAAAAAACTAAATTGGTCAAGAAAACAACTCCTGTCTCAAATTCAAAATGTTCTGAATGGATTAGGAAGGAACAACATCAGTGAAATCAGTCGGGTTTTTTTCTCCCATATGCCTTGGAAAGTAGTAGGTCATTAATAATGCTTCGTGGATTTTAGGGGTGAGACAAGCACACATATCTTGATATAAGGATTTAAGAAATTCCAGAGAATGTAAGGAAAGTTTTCAATGGTCAAGATAAGTGCATCTAATGTGACTTCTCCAAAAATATTAGCATGTTGGGAAAGAGGGGTGACTGTGGAAGGCAACAAAACGTGGGCCAAGCTAAGATGGTGATTTTATTGCAAGAAGTTTGAGAAGGCCATTCACTTTCTTCAGCTTTTCCTACATGAATAAATCCAAGACACCATATTCCTCTACTGCAGGAGGCAACTGTCAGTATATACACCTAAAAACGTAGCCAAGAAAAGAAGATAAAAAAGGAGCCAAAAGAATATGTTTTGGATACATATCACTGAAATTGCCGATTATTTGGAACTGGTTTTCCTCAGCCCAAAGAAAGGGGAGACAAAACAGAACAAACGAAGCAATTTCTGTGAGTGATTGGCTTTACTAGCAGTGGATAATGAACTACTGTCATTAAAGGTTCAGTTTGAACCAAGTAATAACTGCAGTTCAGTGTGCCAGAGCCCCATGAAGACAGTTACAGAAGAACCTGCTGACCTTGTGTCATTTCAGACTTTTTTTTTCACCTTGAAAGAAGAAAAAAGAGCATATAAATGAGCATTAGCTGTACTAGATGACCTCGAAAGGTTTGTCTCAGCCTGTTCAACTACCATTAAGTGAATCAATTTACTGGCAGCCAAACTTTGAATGAATGTCTTTTAAAGCATTTTTCCAAGAGGATTATCCACAACTAGGATGCAGAGATCAAACATAATTTGTTCAGAAGGTTACTGTACTACCATGAAATTAAAACATCTCACATAGCCCTGGTCAGTACCAGGCAGTTCTTAGTTTTAAATTCTCAGAATCTAGGCCAGATCATCAGAGTTATCTGATTTAACTGCCTGTGTAGTTCCTGAATACTAGGTGCGGTTTTTCTCCCATTCACTGTCTAATAAAATCCATTAACACTGCTTAGTGAAAATGTGCTTTCTGGAGAGATGCTCAGGTCTTATTTGGAGAAGACAAGGCATGAGAGAGAGTTCATTGTTTCTGCAGGCAGATTACTCCAAACAGCTGATTCTTCTCCCTTCCCCCTTCCAGTTAAATAATGTGCCAAGTTTTAATTCAACCTCAAGCTACTGATTCTTGTTCTGCATTTCTCTGCTGAATTAAAGACTTCTTTAGCAACTGCTATTTTTTCCTTGGGAAAGTAATTATAGAGTAATCAAGTCACCTCTTGTCTCCCCAGTTGCCTTCATGATTAGTTAAACAGATTCATTTCTTTACCTCTCCCATGGTGATTTCTCCACACCCAGAATAACCATGTGGTTCTGTTCTGCAAAATGTTATGGCTTAGTATCCTTTCCCAGGTGTGGATTCAGAACTGGATGCGACAAGCTGACATCAGTAAATGTCATCTGCAGAAGTAGTGATGTAATCTGTTATGTTATTATTTCTCTTTCAACGTACCCTATGACCTCAGCAGCCCTGTTTAGCTTAATCAAAATGACCAGCTTTTTGCTAAATTCTATCTTAAGACATTTGGGGTGAGGACCAGTCTTTCTGTAGGTACGACGTACTGCCTTTCTCTTAGGCAGAAATTTTTACTGAAATATTTCATGAATTTATCAATTGATTGCTTTGATTGTAAATCATTGCTCCAGCAATGCTTGTGTCGCCCAGTAGCCTTTACCAGCAGTGATTTTACACCATTACTAAATCAGTGATGGAAATGCAGATCCAAAATGAGCCTCATCCTAGCACAGCAGCACTAAAAATACAGTCGTTCAGGCTTTTTCCCCAGATTAAAATTCTGAGATCTGTCAGGTTTTAATTCATTCCTGCTCTATAGATTGTTCAGTGCTCATTTCTTTTAAATAAAAATATGGAGCTCTAACAATTTAGTAAAACTAATGACAGTAATCCAAACATAGAACATTTCTAATGAGCTGTCTAATTAGCTCCCTAATGAGCTAGTTTAATTAATACTGCTAAGCAATAACTGGATAGTGATTGTTGTTTTCAGAAACCATACTAACTTAGAAGTTCTGTTAAGTTTTTAAAGGATTTTTTGTGTCCTTAGTGGGTACGTGACTCTTTCTCAGGATGGGGGGGTTTATTGCATCAATACCTATATTTTTAGAGGGTCCCACACCGTACCCTCCATGCCCATGCTTGGCTCTTATTTGTGTCAAATACCAAATCACAAATCTTCGCCACCATGGCCTAACAGAGGATTCAGGATAGCAGCAAAAGGTTAAGTAAGTGGGAACAGTAATAGTTTTTCCACTGACTTCACTTACCTTACGCCTTAGAGTCAGACTTAAACAGTAGGTTACCCTACAGAATGGCATCAGGTTTGTTTGACAAGACCTGTTGTCCAAAGTGTTTTACTTTTATGATATTTCGTCCACATTTCTTTAGTCAGGCAACTGTATATATAACTTTTTCTTCTTTTTTTTTTTTTTAAATCAATATAAATTTAGTGAGTCAATAGTCTTCTGAGGACAAACAGAAAGGTTGAAACAGGTTCATGTGGCTCATCAATAGTACGATCCAAGGAAGAGAGCTATCAGGACAGCACCTGTACCTGAAGAAATGCTACAGTATTCAGGTTACTTTATGAAAGGCCACCACACCTCCATCAGGAATGAAGGATCTACCTTAAAACAGGAATAGTAAAACAAATGATAGCAATGTATGAGCCCTAGGAAGCTCTCAAACAAAAGCTATTTAGGATTAAAAAATCATTGTATTTGAAGACCTTGCACCACTAGAATGAGAAAATGACAAGAATACTTGTGGGAAATAATTCAGAAGAAATTGAGCAAACTGACCACTGGATGCATGAGTTCATAAAACGATTGTAAAGCTTGAGGAATGAGGATAGTTCAGTTTACACCGTAAAAAACAGAAGAGGGAAAAGGGAAGTTTCAGGTTTCTCAGAGTAGTTTATTCCCTTCCGATTTTCAGCAGACCTTACCAGGTTTTAGCCCTGGATATAATGCAAGCTATACCAGCTGCTAAAGAGAGAAGCTACACAAGGTAATCCATGCCATATGAAGTTGAGGAGAATAAGAACCGAAACTCCCTTAGGTAGCAGAAGGGAAGACGAAGTCCCCTGCAGATTTGTCTTCATGGTATGAGGCCTCTGCAGAAGTAATTAATTCTTGTTGTGAGAGTGAAGTTGATGTTGATCAACACTCATTACTCAAGCTGTTGAAAGACCCAAAAGTGAAACAAGACACTGGGGATGGTGAAACTGGTAATGATCTCTAGGAAATTATGAAAAAGAGTGTTTTGATCGCCAAAACAGCCAGCCCCAAGGATACTGGCAGGTGAGCATTTAAGGCAGGTGAGCATTTAAGGCTTACTGTATAGACAAAAGGGAGATCCAAGATGAACATGTTCCCCAGAAAAGAAGGATGGAGAAGGCAGCTGTACATGATCCAAAAGCAAATGCTGACACCATGGCAAGCATTTCTCCTGTATGTACTGGAGCTCTGTTCGCTGCTTGCTACCATCCCACACGAGATACCTATCCTCTATTCCTTGTGCCTTTCTCTAATGATAGACCATCAACTTCACATAAGAGGCTGGCTTACAACTAGAGACCACCACAGGAATGCAGAATTACTGTTGTATGAAAGATGCAAAGAGTGACTGTGTTTCAATCCTTCTTACTCTGGAAATGAAGGTCATCCTTCTTTCTGTTACTACCCATGGTGGCTTAAGTACTCGCTGAAGCCAGTGACTTCTTTAAATGTAGCAGACTTTCCTAAGTGCCTTACCATCTGTTCAGTGCTTTTGACAATGTGTTTATGTTGTCATTCACATAGGGGAAAAAAATCAAAGCGCTTCATATTTTTTGTTAATGGAATATGTTGAGATGACATTAATCATACAGACAGGGAACCCTCTACTCATAAGTGAATGCATGCATTAAAAACTAGGGCTGTTAATGGACCCTGTTTCTGATCACTGCTGTCATAAGTGATAACAGGCCTGAGGCCAATTAAACCATTTTTCACATTTTTTTCAAAGCAAAGGAGCACTGAGAAGGGATCCTGGCACCAGCAAGACTGCTGAGGTGAGAGTCTTAACACTGCAGTAATGTGATCTCTCTCTGCTCAGACACTCCTGTGCTCTCCTCCACCGCACGCCACCCAAGCTCCTGTCTGGAGCTTGGACACAGGGCTTGGCTTCTCTGCAGCAAGATGAGGGCAGAGCAGGCAGGAGTTACCAGTTATCAGTAACCTCAGTTACTGGCGACAGTGCCAAGGAATTCTCCAGTTTTAATGTCCCACCTCAAGTTTTCCATTTGCAGTGGGAAACCTGAAGGAGAAGCAGAGGTCCATGTGCTCTGGCCTACACTTGCAGTTGGTGGAGTTACTGGCGAAGCATTACCTAGAGAGACACCTGCCATGTTCTAACTCTGTCTGACTCGAAGTACCCCGGCACACGTGCGACAAATCCAGACTGGTTACTGTTTTGCACAAGAAGTTCCACCTGGCTGGCCAAAATTTGCCTTTTTCCTCATGAACATTATTATCAGTGAGAAACAAAAGAATATGCATCCAAAGAATCTTAAAACCATGGTCACCCTAAATTTGTAAGGTCCTTCCATAGAGCTGGCAGTAGCACAAGGAAGGTTATTTTTGAATCAGAAGAAATTTGGTATTACTATATCTGTATGCTAGTGTGGACTATGTCTGGAATTTGAAAGCATAAGTTCTTAGGCACATAACACACAACACCACCCTTCAAAATCTCTGTATATCCTCACACACTCCTGTACAAGGTCCCATCTTATAGATCTTCAGATAAGTGTCTTGAGATGATCTGTCTAATAGGCAGCCCTATGGATCCAACCACTTCTTGACTGTCTCCTCTCCTGCCCTTTTCTCGAGTTAAAGATTGAAGATTGTATCTGCAAGGCAAACGTGGAGTTGGGATGGTGGCATTTTGCTGGTATGAGGAATGCTGAATTTTTCAGCATGTTGTGAAAGCCCAAGTCCTCGCTAAATTTCCTTTAAGCTTTTTAGACCCAGTGTTTTCATTGTTTGCTTTCTGTTTCAGGTGAGGAGAGATGTGGCAGGTTAGCTAGGGTCTCAGTCCCTTTGAAAGTCCTGCAGCAAAGCAAGATACCAGGCAAATGCTGGAAAATGGTGGGAATCACTTTCTGATGTCTAGCTTCCTGATCTGCATGTGTATTTCCAAGCTGTAATATATAACTATAATATAAATCAGATGAAAAAATTCAAGACAGTCAGAGATTCAAACCTTCCTTTTTGCTATATTGGGAGATTAGGTAAAAAAAAAATCCTGTTTTTTTTTAACAAGAGTTGTGTTTTAGATTGGTTTTTCTTGCCTTCCAGGTCCTAAACTAGAGTTTGTTGTTTGAACTAGTATAAACTGTTTCTTTTGTGAAGGTTTTACCCCCAGAGATCTTCAAAATCTATTGCAGATTTGAAGAGCCTATTTAACCTTTTCTGACATTTAAAAGAAAACAGAAAGCAAGCCCTGCCAGCTGAAAAGTGAGTTAAAGGAACCAGTCCAGTTTGTGTCCAACTGGATGAAGAAAGGATAGTTAAATTCCTTCCATTTTACACATAGTTAGTCATGAAATTGTACAACAGAAAGAAAAAAAAGACAATAAAATAGCTGTATTGTAACAGCTGAAGCAAACCTTGGGTAACTGTCAGCGGTGAAATGTCCAGAGAGCATTTGTACCATTCCATTTCATTAAGCTGAAGGGTGGGATTGCAGACTGTAAAAGCTTATAGAAGAGCTCATCAGAAATTTACAGCTCACAGTGCAGCAGGGCACAAGGGAAGTCTCCTTTTTTTGTGTACGCTACAGGGAGCCTGGGTTTTATCTCTCTGATGATGATCATGTGTAGGAGAAGAAGGTTGCCAGAAGCACCAATGAAAACTGAAGCGTGCTCCATGAATCCTTTTTTTCTTCCCCATGGCCTATAAAATGCAATTGCATAGTTGGTTTTATTCATTACCTGAGCTCTTGGCTTTGTGGGCTGGATTAGGACAGGAATGACGCCTTATGGGCGTCATTTAGGGCAATGTCTGATGCTTTGGGGGTATAATGCATTACAGGAATAAGTGCAATGAATGCCACAAGAAGGAGGACACTTCTTTCATATCAAGCAGTGTAACCAGCAGGAGCTACTCTGTTTTGTAACCACTGAGGTTATGGCCCCAAGACCATCACTGAGCTGCAACAGGAAGTTTAAATTCTGGCTAAAATAGGAATATATGTCTACTGCAACTGCAGCCTGGTGCTCTGTAACAGAAAAAGTACACTGGGAAGCTAAATTCTTTCTCAGAAATCTCTTTGGTTTCAGTCTCCTCTCTATACAAGAGCATCTTCCCCTTACATGTGCTGTGGAGTAAGAGAAAGTTTAGGATAGCAGTTGTCTGTCAGCAGAAAAGACATAGGGCTGGCAGGGAGAGGGTGAGAAAGAGAAGTAATTCTAGATGACTAACATCCCTACATACTTTTTCTGGTGACATTTGGCAATAGCAGATAACTTCCTCTAGTTCCTTTTTTCCTGCCTATGTTGATCCACCAGAAATGCTGGATTATGCTTGCCCTTGCCAGAGTGGAGGAGGTATCTACCAAGAGCAGAGGTGGTCAGGAGATGTACACTAGTGCAAGTTTCCACCACACTGATTTTCCAAAGTGAAGAATTTTCAAAATCACAATGGGAATGATGTAAAATGAAGTGTTTCAATCCAAATGAAATGGAACCCAAGTTCAGAAAAGCTTGGTTTTTCCTCTTTATTTATACAAAAGAATTAATTTTTGTCTTCATTCACTGTGGCATTCAGCTTAATTTCCTTATTTGAGCATTGCCTTCTGGGAATTTTAATTCATAACCTTGTTCTTTCTACTATAGGCCCATAGTCCTTTGGAGGACTGCAGCTCCCAAGAAATAACATGCGTGCAGCTTGGCCTGAATTATGTGCTGTGTTGGACACTCATGTGACTCTAGTGGTATATGTGAAGTGTAATTTGGACAGAGAAGTTTAGCCCATAGGGAAATCTGGGTGTTCTGGCCTTTTAACTGCAAAGCCAAAGTAGAGATTCTCACAAAATGTGAAGTTCAGTATTAACTGAATTTCAGGCAAATGGAGCATGTGTGTCAAATCCAGCAAGCAAAAAGAAACATTTCAATATCGATAATTCTCCATTCTCATTTCTATTCAAAAACAACGAAAGCATTGGCAATTCTTAACAGAAATTATAAGAAATTTCAGGTTTTGTGCAAATTTATTATGTTGGAACTACTTGCTTCAGCTTAGAATAATAAGTTTTGACATGTTGGAAGTTCCCAAAGAGCAGGAATTCCAACTTTCTCACTGCTGCAAGTCCATGTTCATTAATTTTCATGGTTTTTTATGTGCAGGCTCTCCTCTGTGGGTTATAAAGGCTTCAGCAGTAAAGCCAAAACCTTTACTGAGGATTTGTACATGGGTAGTTGAAGGATTTAATTCTTAAAAGTGGAATTGTGCTCAGTTTGGTTTTATAACCAAAAAAATTTTTATATAAATTGCACAGGTCAAAGGAAGTGTTCTTAATTGTGCTGAAGTGATCCCACAAAAAGCAATGTATATGGATGAAAGAATCACCGGAGTTTGTAATGGAGCAGGGTCTGGACTCCTCTACAACCTTTTTTCATTTATGCTAAAAGTGATTAGTGGCATAGGGTTTTCATGCAAAATTGTCAGTTCAGATTAATTTCATGGCTAGGTTTTGAATATATAAAGAAAAACACTTTGTGTGTGTGGTGTTGTGGGAGTTTTGCTCTCTTTGGCAGGCATGTGGATTTTTTTCCCTCAGCAGATCTGTTTCCATATTGCAGAACTGACCCTTTTTATCACCAAAAAGATTCCAGAGAGTTCAAACAACCTCAAGGATGGATTCCCATTCCACTCAATATGAGTCTGCAGTCCCCAAACTAAACTGTTGCACTTTCAGATTTGGTTTTATGTGAAATAACCTTGATTTCAGATCAGCCCTCAGAACACCTTCAGAGAAAGAGCAATGGACACAAGTTTAGTAGCTGTGAATGATAAACCGTTGGGTGCTTCCTTTCCTGCAAGGGAAGTTAAAGGTCTTTTGAAGCTGTAAGAGCTGATCTGCCTTCAAACTTCAATCAACAATTTAAATCATGCCAACAGAATCAAGTGATTGAGAAATTAGTAAGATAGGACAATAAAGTTTATCTGTTCTCTCCCAGGCCTCTTGTTCTACTAGTCTTGGTTTTGGATATGATAACAATCATAGATTAGAAGATGCTGAGGACAAAGTAGTGAAGCAGTTGAACTGGCAGGCTCAGAACACTGTCCCTCAATCCTTTATTTTACATACCTTCACCTAGGAGTTAAAGGACTGCCCAAGGGTTCCCCTGCACAGCTGCTACTGGGATACGAGTAGTGACTGTACTGAGGAGAACAGGAAAAAAAAGATAAACACATCCATATCAGAAGACATAAGGATTTTTCTGGATGAAAAATTTGAAGACCAAATCTTGAGGAATACTTGCCATTTTGCAAAAGGCAATAACCAAGTCTGTAATATATGTCTAAAATGATACACACTTCTCTGCACAGGGGTGAAACTCTTCTAGATGATGAAAGAGGAGGCCAAAGTTTATTCACAGTTCATGATACTAATACAGAACACGATTCAGTGATTTTCATGAGCTCCCTAGATAGATTTTGGCTCAAGTTGATCCTTCATGTCTAGTGGGAACAAAGCCAATGACCAGCCTACAGGAAACACGGGGGAGATCCACCCAACAGAGGTGGAGAGAAAATAAACTTTCCTTACCTTTCCTATTAAAAAAATGGATTTTTGTATACAAAAACATTAACTCCTGTCAAACTGGGAAATATTCTGGTGCTTTCATGAGAAGTAGTACAGATTCAAGACAGGTGTCCTGTTTCCACTAAAGAAGTGTAGTTGGCTGAAAGCCCCTAATAAATATATTTTCCCTTTTTTTTGCAACAGGTCACTTTAAAGTCAGCCTCCTATAGTTACAGAGGACAATGACAGGACCTTCAACGTATGGATAAAGCACTGCCATTTTGATCTCCCTGCAAAACTTGCTCAGTCTTGATGGCTATAGCCACCACTTCACTTTGCAGATAAGTACCTGAGATTGTGTTTTCACAAAATTATTCCCACCATGAGACTTGCTCTGATACCAGTCAACTGTCTGGTAAGGGTCCTGGTTCTTCAGTATGAGCAGATTTGAGATCAGCATTGATTTTCCATGTTGTGGGACAGATTAGGCCCCAAATCATCCAGAGACCAGGCAAATAATTCTCATTAAAAAGCTCTGCTCCTGCTGGCACCTAAACTTTATAAAAGACTCAGTGGGACAGTGGGAGCTGGTGGGTGAAGAGCTCTTTGTTGAATCCAATTTTTTCACTGCAAGAGAAGAAGAGAAAATTGGGGTATTGAGTGTTTGGTGGAAAGCAAAACAAAAACATAACCCTCCCTCTACCAGGCCTGGATCCAGCCCTGTGACAGTCTGTTTTTTCCACTGGCTCTCAAAATTTATGTAAAGAATAAGGCAAAGAATGTAGCTGTTCTCCTGCAGTTTCTGCTCTGAATATGCTCCTAATGATTTCCCCTTTTTAACCCATCTTCTAATTGTCTGTCCTGCTCTGGCACTCCCTGGACCTTTGAGACTCCAGAGATCCTGAGTGTCTGAAGACATAAAGCCAGTGTTAAATGACATTTCACATTCCAGGAAGCTCCCAAAGAGCCACCAATTTCCCCTCACCCTGGGAGGCTTTGCAGAATCCAAAAACAGCCCCCACTTTTCTGGGGAACCAGATAAAACCACAGCACCAAACAAGCATGGAATTGTTCAATATTTCCTTTTTATCTTGGAAAAAAAAAATTAAATAATAAAAACATTTCTAGTTCTTAGTGGATTTCACATATCTCAGATGCCAAGGGGAAGGGATACTTTCCTTCCCTTAATAGCAAGGTACTGAGACATCAAAACTAGTGGAGCATTTCAAATCCCAGCAGGAAGGGTGGGATGGAGTCCCTCTGTGGGAAGAAATCAATTGTCACAATCAGGATGAGGACAAGGCAAAGCAATTCGGTAAGTGGCTATCCCAGATTCAGTTTATGCTTTGGATCAACTCAACATTTTTTTTTCCATTCATGTATGCCAGCAATATGCTAATATTTATTTTAATTCCTTTGCCCACTCCATCCTGATCTATCCTTCCTATTTGTCCCTCAGTGGAACAGGATTTAAAATTCATTTGAGTCCTTTCAAAGGGGAAAAGAAGACTAAAAAGGTGGACTTGGACCAGATTCTGGATCTCAGATCTTCATCTGTAACTGACTCCAACACTGGCTAATAGGTTAAGCCAGGATCCTGGATTCTGGGAAGCTGATGCAGTCCCCAGCTTGTAACAGAGCTTGCTGCAGACACTTGCCCATTCTTCAATTGCAGCTGATCCTCCTCTGATCATCTTGCCATACTAGCCTTTGACCACTGCTGCACAGATGCTCCTTTTTAAATGTCATCTCAGCCTCCCCATGCAAGGTCACCTACAGAGACGCCACATTTTGGTGGCGCTCTGGGCAGAGGGTGGGCAGCTAGAAAGTAAGGAGGTTGTGGACAGAGAGGCTGCTGATGCCGAGTTCAGTTTCTAACCCCCAAGACCAAAAAGCTGCCATTGAGACTTCAGTGGAGTCAGATTTCACCCCCCCAAATTGCTGCATCTTCCTACCATTGAAAACATTGTGTTTCTGAGTCCTTATCTAGATGATTTGGGGTGCACAAAAGCAATGCTTTCCTTCATCCTGTCACCCAGAGGAGCAAGAAACCCTCCTATTAGAAAAAGGGAAGAGAAAACATATTAGTTCAGACAAATGGCTTCATTTAGCAAAACTATCTGTGTCTGATGGCTTATGGAGCAGATGGGGATTGAAGAGTGTCTGTCAGGAGCAGAGACACTGTGGTGTGGAGCAGAGCACAAGTCCATGCCCCTGTTTACAAAAGTGCCCCAAGTGCTCACAATGAGCATTGCCAATCATTGTTTTCTCTAGTGAGATGTATCAGTTCCTTACTAGGAAAGTCACCCAGTCCCTCTTTTTCTCACGGACTGTAGCACAAAGATGCAGCAGCAGAGGGACAAGCAATGTAGTTTCAATTAAGGCTCACTAAAAACAGCTCTTACTATGTTATAAATTCTATATTTATCCTGAAACACCAGTCCCATCCTGAGGCTTTCTCCCCCTGCTTTAATTGTTTGCAGAAAAGTTTCCATTGTGTTTTCTTTTCCATTTTTTAGGACCAGTATTGCAATATAAATAGTCTTTTTTCTTTTCTTCTCCTTCTCTCTCTATTTTTGCTAATAGTTTGGTTTCTCTACTTGGCTGAATGTACACGACTCTGAGGTTTTGTGATATAATTGCATGATTGCTTCCAAATTTTCCAACCAATGGGTCTTCTAATCAGTTGAAAAATTTCATTATCTACTGATATGCTGGAGGAAAGGCAAAAAAAATGGTTTCTCTATGTATTATTTCCTTCCCTCTCATCCATATTTAACCTTCTCCCTCTACACCCAGAGTGGGGACAAAGTCAGCCCAGCTGCAAAAAAAGTGTGAATCTGTGTTCAGGGGGTTTGTGGTTGTGCCATGCTCCTTCACAGGGAGATAACCCACTCAAATAGGACTCAGGGGCAGTCCAGCCAAAAAAATCCAAGTGTGGTATGGAGACAGGTATTACCCTTATTCCCTAGAAAGCTGGTCCCTGACCTGAAATGCCTCATTTCAAAAGATTTGGTTATTTTATTCAGTCTTGCAGTTGCAGACCAAGAAAAAGAAAGAAGCATTTTTAACTCTTCCTCACCCAATTTTTCCACTGTACTTGGTTACTAATCTCTTTAGCCCTGACTTAATTTTAATAACCACAAAAGTATACTATAGGGAGGCCTGCATCCTTTCACATGCCATCATTTTTCTGCTGAGATGTCGGACTTCAGGGCTCTGCTACATTAAGCAAATCAGTTAAGACCATAGGTTAAGAATAAAAGAGAGGGAGGGAAGAAGGAACATCATCCTCCTCCCTCATCCAAAAAACCTTCCAGCTTTCTCAAGGGATTTAAATACACTTGGTGAAACAGGAAAGCAAAACCTTGTGTCTCTGCTTCCCTTTGTCCTTGAGGGAGTGAAGCCTGGTTTCGGTCCTCTTAGTGCCATTGCATCCCCCTCTATGTCCCAGGTTGTCCCCAGGGTCTGGCATGCTGGAACAGACAGAGGCAGAGCCAGGAGCCCATCATCTTTTTTTCCTCTGTCCTCATCCTCTGGCTGTTGTCATGCACAAAACATAAAAACATCTTCCTCCTCAAATGACTAAGGATCAAAATCTAAGCTCAAGGTTTCACCTTGTTTGAGCAGACTAACCCCCCCTCCCCCCCCAAAAAATAATCACTACCACTTCTAAAAGCTCATTTATAAGTAACAACACTTGTACCATATTTTGGACAGCCTGAATTATTTCAAGGTGCAGAACTCTAAGAAAAAAAAAAAAAAGAAATCCAAACAACGAAAAAAGCCCTCTCAATTTATCTTTTAATTGAAAGCATCTCATGAAAATTGGAGATTTTCTCTTACAATGAAATTTGGTCCTTGCTTGCCACTTTCACATAAAAATGATCCCCTTCCAAATATTTCAGAAAAAAACAGAAAAAGGAAAAGGAAAAAGAAGGAGAGGAGAGGAGAGCTATAGCTCCTCTGAGCAGTTAAAAAAATAATAATCAACTTTTCCTGGTTAAAGTTAAAACTACACTCAAAATCTTACTTTAAGTCATCAGCATATTTTAGATATGGTTTCTCATTTGTAAGGCATGAGCTTAAGTATATTTATCTACCTGCAATATCAGGAAGTCATTGAGAACAGGTCTTTCTAAGCAGGACTTTTTTATTTAAATATTATTTGCAGGCAGCTCTCTGGAGTGCCCTGGATCTCATTAGAAGTGTGGTATTTTCCTCTTCCTCTAAAATTAAATTAGTTTCCAATTAAAAGCTGGCCCCTCTGACAAACACTTTGTTTCACTTTCAGGTCCAGCTTTCTTACCATGTTGACCCTACCAAATGCCTCCAGTGACTTGTAAAAATAATAAGGATTATGCACAGCTGCACAAATCAAAAATCTCCCCAGCATTCAATTGATATCATTAGTCTTTTATCAATCTGCTCTAGAGTAGAGAAGTAAACAATATCCCTACCCCATGAAACTGAGATTTCATAAAGGTTCCCTTTCCACATTATGATGAAAAAAAAAAAGACCTTTCAAAGTTTTTGATTCTTTTTGTAAAAACAGGCTCCCACACCACAAGGCAACACTAACTGGGCAGTTAAGAGATTTTCCTGGGGTATGGAATAGCAGCAGGGACAGGATTTCTACCTGCAGTACCATGCTATGTGAAATGAGAGAATAACTTCAGGAGACCCACATTCACATGTTGGTCCATCTCAGACTTCCTGCTGTGATATCTTGGACCAATCTCTTCAGCCTCCTGTTCCTGAACTCCTGCTCTCTACCTTTCCTAGTCTCCCCTTTTCAAGATTACCTTTACAAGTCAAGAATGAGAACATAAGGCAAAAAAGTGGGCAGCAGTCATTTAGGATAAACCTCATTTCCAGAGCATGAGGTTGCTCTGGTTACCAGCACCAAATCCCTGCAAAGAACAACTCCTGGCTCCTTAGTAAACTAGAAAACTTCTTTAATTCACATGTAATTGAATGGTGCCAGCTAATTATTAGAAACATAATAGCCTGTTACATAATCACAACAGCCTCAGTAAATGTGGTTTGAGTTATTATGTAGTACTTTATTAATAGACAATAAATACAATCTTAAATCTAAATTAAATCCTCATTTGGTAGGTGCTTCATTTTGAAAGGGTATCAGAATGTGTCACTGAAGTCAAATGTCAGCATATTTAAAGTCATGTGACAAAAATCCTGGTCCAGATGTTGTTTCAGATCTTGTTCAAGGGACAAATGGAAGAATGTCCTTGGAGAACAGCTTCATACAGTACAGTCTCATCTGTTGCTCACACGTTTTCTCTGAACATTTAATCCCCACCAGCACATAAGCATTCTGGAGGTCACTTTTGGGCAATATGTTTGGGAGGATCTCAGGAAACAGCCAGATGGTGTGAAAGCATGGTGCTATTTCTAACTGGATGACCACCCACTTCCTCCTATAAGATCCTTTGAATGTATGAAACAAAAGCAGATGGACTTAAAGCCAAGAAAAGGAAAGTTATTTAAAAATTGGTGTCTTGACTGACAGCAACAAGATAAAAATTGCTAGTTTCCTAAAACTGGATGCTCAAGAGCACTCCTGAGGATGCCTCACCTCAGGTACTGTAGGGATACAGTGCTGTGTTCTAAGCAACTAAATAACATTGCCCAGGGTAAGGGCTTTCCTATCACTGTGGCTGGCAAGGCAGCTCCAGCCATTGCTTTCTGGTGATAACTCCTTCCACAATAATTTACGAGCTTTCACAACCTAGGGTTCAACTATTGCCATCTGGTCTACCTGGGTCAAAACCAAGAAAGGCAGGGAAATCCTGCAGTCTGCACAAAGAAATTAGTGAATAAACCAAAGGCTTATGGAAAATGTAACTGGTCTTTCCACATGGACATGATGGCTAGATTTCCGTGTGCTTTAGAAATTTCCTGCAGGCTTCAATTATGCCTACAGGCAAGGAAGAGAGGACAGAACGTGCTGCAAATATTTACTCCCACTGAAATAACTCACTTTGAAGAAGTTCATCATCATTTTCCTTCTTTGTACACTGGTAGCCTGGCAATAGAGGAGAACAGTAGCAAAAACTGCAAGTAATCCTACTGGCTATTTGTCTCAATGCTGCTTTCAGGAATGTGTCTGTGAAACCAGGAGTAGTTATATGATCAACAAATTTCCTTAAAGGCTACAAGGGACTGTTCTGATCAGTCAAACTTCCAGAGAAGCTATGTAAGCTAGACCCTGAATAAAGCTAGCACAAATAAGAAATGGTTCCTTGCCTACATAAAGAGGAAAAAGAAAGGAGGCACTATGTGCAGATGAGTGAAGTGAGACTGTAGGTGGGTTTACATCTGCCAAGTATCTACTGGCTCACCAGGAGAGGCTAGGATATAGGAACAGGGCTAAAAGCTAGAGCTGGTGGAGTGGGGATCAAGGCTTCAGAGCTACTTGTAGAAAGTAGAAAGAGGAAGAGAGACCACATGAGTGAACCAGCACAGAGAGCAAAGCCTCCTGGAAGGGAATTTTAACAACTGATTTAGAAACCAAGTCTGATTTTGACAGGCAGTTCTACTAAATTAGACCAAATTTCCCCAGGTCAGTTCTGTAGGTAAGGAGAAACCAGAAACCATGTGGGCACTTTGCTTTGGTGTTCGGGGAGGGGAGACAATGAAGACCTGACAAACGGAAAAAAGCACAGAAATGAAAACTTGCACAGATGTAGTGAAAGCAGAATAAGAGTAATGTGTGTAAGTGCAGGGTTATTAAGGTTAAGCTCAATTCTCAGATAGTGAAAGAACTAGTGTAATCAAAGTCAAGTAGCAACACTTTTAAAATAACATTGGCTGCTCTGCAGGTTCATAAATTAAGAACGAAGGGAGGGAGGGCAAAGGTGAACTGCTCAGCTGCAGACTTTCTCAAAGCAGCTACAATAAGTAAGGTGTTAGGGTGTGTGAGCATAGGGAAGATGGAAAGCTTGAGCAAGATGCAAAATGCACTCAACAACACTGGGTTTCAAGTTAACATATCCACTGAGATACCTGTATTTGAAGTCTTTTTTCTTCTGCAAAGAAGGAATGCTTGTATGGTCAGAGGGATACATGCCTAAGAGAGTGTCCATCCGCCCTTCTACCTACTGAATGCCAAGGCCGATTTAAGCCAAATTTGGCTGGAGGCTAGTGTCTGAGGAGAATCAGTGTCTTCCAGTAGAAATAATAGATGTAGAAAGCCTTTCTGAGTGCCAGACATGCAAGATTTATTTTTGCTAATACAGAGAGGATGCCATTGTTTGCAGCAAAAGAAAATTTTTTTTAGTCCGAGGTTTGTAGGGACATCATATGCCAGAGACTGTCAGCCAGTGGTGCTGGTATTAAACCCTAAAACTTCTGTCCAAAGCCTGCTGTTTGGGAAGGAAGAACTTCAGTCTGTAGTGCTGGTGTCCTGGTCACTTGGAACATGAGCACATCCTTTGGGAACCTGTTCAAGAGGTAGATTACATGCAGGTTTGGAAAAGAGAATTTCTCACATACTTTGAGCTCTTAATGATCTGGTAGAGACTTCAATAAAATTCAGGCTCATTTGTATTTCTGAATGCAACTGATGGGTCCCTGGCGTTGTTGCACTGCATTAGAAATAGTGTCATACCCCTTTTGCCTTAATCCACCATGATCTTTGTCTACTGGGGAAAAGATTTTTACCTCCTTTGCCTGCTCCCCAAAAGGTTTGTATAATACCTAGGATGTTATTGGCATGAATGGAACATATTAAGAATGAAAAAGGAAACACACCTTCAAATGCAGTAGGCAGGGGTACAACAAACACTTCAGCAAATGCAGAAGGCATTTCCACTGGGGATCACAAGAGGACAGATACACAGGAATGTGGAAAGAAATCCATATCTGCAACTATGGCCTGATCCAAGGTCTTGCTGGAGCCGATGGAAAAATCCAATGGGCTTCAAATAAGGCCCTTATTCCAGAAAGGGGAAAGAGTTTAGAAAAAAGAATAAAACATTAAAGAGCCAAGGGGAAAGAAGAGATAAATAACATTTACCCAAAACAAACCAGATGTTTCACCTCAAATCCACTTTCTGTTTCCATGAGAATAAAGACAAAGAAAATAATGGCTGTTAGCCTTTTCTTTGGGTCGGACAGCAGAGACCCAATGGGTGACGGGCTCTAAGGCATGTGACCCTCACACGCTTCCTCTGTCATAAATGAGTCATGGCAGTAGCATACTCATAAATATATTGGAAAGAATAATGTTAGTCTAAATGGTTTGATTCAAGCAGAGGCAATAAAAGGCAAAAAACATGTTCAGCTTGCCTCAAACACATATTTCCATAATTTTTCTTTTTTTTTATATATATATTAAAGGAAAGCTCTTAATTCCATTTTTTGTCTAAAAATGAGCAATGAGTTTGGGAATGGATGAGCAGCATGGGTTTGCTGACTTGAGCCATTGGAGTTACAGTCTTTATGGAGCTTTTAAAGTTGCTGAGGAAGCAAAGCCAAAGCAATTTTCCAAGCACAGATGACAGGACTGCATAGAGCTCCATGTTGCTGATGGCAGTTGCTTAGGCATATTACTTTCATAGGACTTGCTGGAGGTCACCAAGCCACAGCTGAGGTCAGAAGACAGCACTTGGGTGTTCTCATCCTAACACCATCCTTTGGTGCCTCCTGGGAACTGAGGGATGAATATAGACTTTTGTCTTTCCTGCATTTGCAGGGAGCCGCAAGGTTGTCTCTAAATGTGCTCAGTACCCCTGAAGAAGTTGAGGGCTTTAGCGCTCTTAACCCTTCATACAAATCAATAGTAGGATTTGGGGTGAAATTGGTGTTGCTCCCACAAAGAATGGGAGAAATTTGCACACAGTTTCCTAAAAAGCCCTATCAACTCATGTTTTGTAAGTGTAGGCAATGCAGATAGCATTTAACATTTTTCTTCTTGCAGAAAGGCCTCCACTTTGTCATTGCTTTTAAAGCAATCACACTGAAATGGCTCAACCTGAAGTTTTCCATGACACAACATCTGCTTCAGTATGATTTTCTTTAAAGTTTCCGCTAGAACAGTTCCACTCCCAAGGAAAAGTGAAAAAAGTGTCTTTTTGTCCAAGTGAAAAAAGAAAAAAACCAAAATAACAGTATAACAGTTCCATTGAAAAACAGTAATGTCTTTGCTTAGAATAGGAATGTAAAATGACAGAAGGATGCCCTGCTCTCAAAGGTGGCACTGGTACTATCAATGTCAAAAACAAAAATCTGCATAAATATGGTCAAGTTGTAAACTTCAGAAAGCCCACAGACTTAATAGAAAATTTGTTGGTGTTTGGCAGCTAAATTCTCAGGCAGCTCAACACGCAATAAGCATACTCTGATTCTCTTACTGCTCTTATGCATGCAGCATGCTACTGCTTTGTGTGCCAACATCTGAGCGGGGCTTTCTTGCACAGGCTGCTGGGGAACATTGTGGCACTGTGTTGCATGTAGACAGCATCTTCTGTGCTCCCATTTCTTCTCCTGTTAATATCTACCCAGACCAGAGGAGGAGCAGGCTCCACACATTAGAGAAATACAGATAAGACAATATATCTTATTTCATTAAGTGAAGGCTGTGATAATGTACCATAAAGAAAAAAAAACAGAAAAAAAGGAAAAAAGCAGAAAAGGGAAAGAAGGGGGAAAAAGAGGGGGAAAAAAGAGGAGAGAGGAAAAAAGAGGAAAAAGAAAAGGGAAAAGCAAAAAGAAAGGGAAAAAAGAAAAAAAAAAGGAAAAGGTGAACAAAGCTTGACCAAGACACCTTTACATCTGGCTTTCCTTAACTCATGAATATTTCAATTTTGCAGCTTTACTGTTAAATGTTGTGGGTTTTTTTTCTATCTTGGCTGTTACATAGCCCTGAAACACTGACAGCTGAAATTTAGACTGAAAATGCAAGCAGCGAAATCTTTGTGTCCACAACAGGTCCCTCCACCCCCACAACACAAAGAAATTATTTCTATTTGTTTTCAAAAGGGAGAGGGAAGTATTCAGGGTGTCCCATTGCCAGCAGTTTAATAGAGAATGTGTCTCTTTCCCCACCCTTTTCTGGGTAAAATGGGTGAAATTTCTTTTGCAAGAACAGCCTCTGGCTGGCCTCCTGGTAGCCTAGTTTGTTTGACTTTGCTCTTGGGTGACTGCCTGCCTGCAAGCAAGCAAAAGCATGGAAGCCGAAAGCAAGCAGCAAGCTGATGCAATGGACAGGCCCCTTCGGGATCAACTTTGCGAGAGCTAAGCAAAATCAAACAGAGTTGAACCAAGCTCTGCCAAACACAAGCGAATGGACTGGATTCCCTTCTTCCTGCAGTTGATTGGAAATAAACTAAAGACAGGGTGGCTAAAGCAGAATCAGTCTCCAGATGAGAAAGTGGCAGATGCTGTCCTGAACACTGGAGGAGAGGGTGGGCATGAATGGCAAACATGCAGCTGAAGGTAATGTAGACAAACACACACATCATCTACAGAGCTCAAAACACAGTACAACAGGGAAAACTTGCAGATGATGCTCAAGAAAATGTTATTCCCAGGAAACTCTCCAAAAAGTCTTTGATATATACCAGCCTTTTAAAAAGCATTTCTACTAATCACCTGCTATCTTGCTATTTTGGTGTTGTGGGGCTTATTACGGTAAGAGCCTTAACATGCCAACTGCCAGTGCTGCAAACACACAAAAAGTGGATATCTGTTAGAAGACCTGAGACTGATGATATCAGATCACAAACAGTGCCATCCCAAGTCTCCCCTTCCCCCCTTTTGGGATATAGAGACAGGAGAAAGCCAAACTGATCAGCAAAATCTGTATGGTGTAAAGAGGTAAGCTACCATAACAACTACATACAAGTCAAAGCCATTGTTCAGGACCAGAGTTACTCTTCCTCTGCAGTAGAAATCTTGCAAGAGACCACAGGCCTGATCTCTTAAGTTCTTGAAATGGGAATTCAGTCCCAAAGCTTAGCTCATGCAGTGAAGACACTTCGTGGGTAAAGCCAGACACGTTCCTTTCCCTCTGTGGCACAGCAGGATCCTTTGAGCCCGAGTGACAGCCATCAGTAGTGTGTGGAAAGCACATGCCATGGCAGATGGTGCCTCTGCCTGGTCTCACATTAGTTATTCAATTACAGTGCAGGCAGCCACACCATTTGCAGTCTGAACCCCCCAGATGTTTATCCAGAGACATAGGTAGCCCTATCTGGTGCAGGGAATAGAGCCATTCCCCTGGGTTTAGAGCTTGTTGAGCTGCAAACTCCACACAACAAAGCAAAATAACAGGGAAATACCTTAACAGCAATGGTGGACAGCAGTTCCTCTCCCCTTTCACAGCTTCTGACCCTGTAGACTGTTAACACAGCCCATTCCAAACTGCAACACTTTCACCTTCAGCTTATTTTAATTTATTTCTTCAGAGAAGAGTTGCTTTTCACTTTTAAGAGAAAATTCTTGGTTGCCTGAAGATCCTCTGTATAAAACCCACTGTATGCTACATTCCACAGGTCTCACTAGAATTTGAACTTCTTTGTTTTACCCTTGAAAGCCTGCTCTGAGCTCCAAAAAGGAAGGGGAAATGATTGGAGCATTTGTGTCTTGCAGAAGCTGAAGTGAGACATGCTTATTTTTAATACAGGATATAAGGGATTTTTTTTTGACAATATCCATTCATTCTACTGATGACTGGATTTAAAAAAAAAATCTTTATTACCCCTCCAGTGGCTGCTGCAGAAACTGTTTTTGCAGATGTGTGTAGGTCTGGTTCAAGTTGTAGCAGCGCTACAAATGTTGACAGAGTTGCTCTGATTTTGGGATATCCTTTCCCACCAGAGGGGATGAATCAACAGTTTTCTCCTGAGTTGTCCACAATCCCCTCTTCTTAAACTGTGTACTTGTCACACCCAAGTGTACAGTTCTGGCCAGTCCTCTTCAAGAAAGATGAAGCAGGTGCAGGAGATAAGACTACTACTAAAGCTTAATTCCACTTTTAGTAGGCTAAGTCATTCATGAGGAGGGGAAAAGAGGTATTTCAGCCAGTCTTAGATCAGGGAAAGTTATAGGGATAAACTGGCTCACAAGACAGTTCAGGTAAAAACTGTGGAGAAATTTTAATAATAACTGAGGGGACTAAGGTCCTAGTAAAATTTTCTAACAGAAGAAAAGATTGCTGTTGGATAAAGCATTAGATCTTCCCAGACAGGACTCTATGATGTTCTCTGTAGAAAACTACATGTGATGACCTGACATCTTTCCTGGTTCTAAATTTGACATTCAACTGCCCTTCACTGATATCCATTACAGATGGATATGGTCCAGATCAGGGACTTACTCTCCTGGATATGGTCCAGATCAGGGACTTACTCTCCTGGATAATGCTGTTGCAGTTCTCAAAGGGTCACATTGATCCCTCAGTTCCACATCTCTGGAAAGCTCCCACATTATCCTGGAGAAGCTGGCTGCTCATGGCTTGGACAAGCGCACTCTGCGCTGGGTTAAAAACTGGCAGGACGGCCGAGCCCAGAGAGTGGTGGTGAATGGAGTCAAATTCAGTTGGTGGCCAGTCATGAGTGGTGTCTCCCAGGGCTCAATGTTGGGGCCGGTCCTGTTCAATATCTTCACTGATGATCTGAATTGAGTGCACCTTCGGTAAGTTTGCAGATGACACCAAGCTGGGTGGAAGTGTTGATCTGCTGGAGGGCAGGAAGGCCCTACAGAGGGACTAGGACAGGCTGGATCGTTGGGCCAGAGCCAACGGTATGAGATTCAACAAGGCCAAGTGCCAGGTCCTGCACTCGGGTCACAACAACCCCATGCAACGCTACAGGCTTGGGGAGGAGTGGCTGGAGAGCTGCCTGGAGGACAAGGACCTGGGGGTCCTTGGTTGACAGCCACCTGAACATGAGCCAGCAGTGTGCTCAGGCAGCCAAGGCGGCCAATGGCATCCTGGCTTGTATCAGGAATAGTGTGGCCAGCAGGAGCAGGGAGGTGATTGTGCCCCTGTATTCGGCACTGCTGAGGCCGCACCTCGACTACTGTGTGCAGTTTTGGGCCCCTCACTACAAGAAGGACATGGAGGTGCTGGAGCGTGTCCAAAGAAGGGCAACAAAGTTGGTTAAGGGTCTAGAGAACAAGTCTTATGAGGAGTGTCTGAGGGAGCTGGGGTTGTTTAGTCTGGAGAAGAGGAGGCTGAGGGGAGACCTTATTGCTCTCTACAACTACCTGAAAGGGGGTTGTAGCGAGGCGGAGGTCAGTCTCTTCTCCCAAGTAACAAGCGATAGGACAAGAGGAAATGGCCTGAAGCTGCACCAAGGGAAGTTTAGTTTGGGTAGAAGGAAAAAATTCTTCACCGAAAGGGTTGTCAAACATTGGAACAGGCTGCCCAGGGAGGTGGTTGAGTCTCCATCCCTGGAGGTATTTAAAAGAAGGGTACACGTGGTGCTTGGGGATATGGTTTAGTGGTGGACTTGGCAGTGATAAGTTAGCGGTTGGTCTTGATGATCTTAAGGGTCTTTTCCAACCTTAAAGATTCTATGATTCTATATTTCCAGCATTCTATCCATCTACCAGTCAGCAGACTGCACCAAGGTCTACTGATAAGGGTCTTTACAGCCATCCAAGCAATTCCACAAGGGAAACTGAAGTATCCACCACTTTGGAGGTTTTTTTTTTGTCTAGATTTGGACTCCATAGGGACATTTAGCCAGAGATTATTATTTTTTTTATACCATTCATGCAACACCAATAGAAAGTTCCCTTTTTAACCTTACAAACGTGAAGTCAGAGTGTCTAGAGCACCAAATAAAATATGAAAACACAGTGTTGATGAAGGCTATTGTAATACAGGTTAGGATTCTTCTCTTCTTGTGATGGGAATACTGAGGCTCAAAGTCAGTAAAAGTTCTGTCAGGGACAGATCTTTTGTATTAGTGATGAGTTTGCACTCCTAGCTGTAAGATATCCTCTAGTATAAAACTGAATAGTACTTCTCTTACAGCTTTTCTGGCACTGAAAAGCACACCCCATGACTATTTTTCAGATTTTAAAGTAATGTTCATGTGTCATCTTCCTTATCTTGGAGTCTGTTTAAACCGTTACCATGGACCAGTGTTGTGTTCCTACCTCAGCACCTCAAAAAGCAGTTCTGCAAATAAGCAAACAAACAAAAAAATCAACTTACAGAAAAGTGAGAAAGACTTTAAGAAACCTCAGTTTAGGAAAAAAACTGAGTTGAGAAGCAGAAGCATTAGCTCTAGAAACCTGACTTTAAAAGTTGTTTTTATTGTTAATATAAGCATAGAATAGAACTATATGTGCTTTGTGCCCCATCCAATATGAAATTAACATTCAAACTATACTGGTTAAGTACACAGAGACAGATTCTCCAAGTAATCTCAATATCAAAAGTCTATTGTTATCATTTAGCATACTGAATAAAGTGAAGAGTTTTCAAAAGCTTCTTGTAAGGGGCCTGTAAACACAAGACACGCCTCACCCCAGAGCATTAAAGGAAAACCATTTCAGCCAATCAAATCTATCTACATGTATATTTATAAACTACCATGAGTTTTGAGCTACTAAAATTAGATTTAGGTCTTAGCCTCCAACTTCCAAGTGAAATCAGTTCACTTGTCACTAGGATGGTACAACATGATCCGAAATATACAGGGACAAACAGGGTCTTTAGTCCTGGTGTCCAAAGGAAGTGGCAATTCAGTGATCACACCAGCCAGCTGTCCCATTTCCACCACCAGTTTCAGCCAATTTCAGGATCCCTTAGAAGAAATATCAGGACTGCTCCTTTTTACCCATGTCTGTGAAAACCAGCATGTGATCACAGAAAGTTACCTGGCTTGCTGTCATGAAGGGAAGTAAAAAAACTCAATAACATAAATCTTCCCCCACAGAAGAGTGGATTTTTTTTTTTAGTTCTACAGTTCAGAGTGACTTGTTTTCTTAATGAACACTGAAAACCAGAAGTACAGCGCAAGCCCTTTGAAAAGGAACAGAGGTGGAGGAGCTACTGCATGAACATAGCAACACAGGATCATCTTGCTTCAGAAACATTTTACTGTTTTGAAACAGTACACAAAGTCATAAAAAATAGCAATGGGCTTTGCCAAAAAAGCATCCAGTGGAGAAGAGGCAAGGAAAGAACAGAGAAGGAACAGTGGAAATAAATCTTTGCAAACAAAGTGACAAGTCCAAAAATAATGAGGACTAAAGTTCAAAGAAGAAATCTAAACTGAAGTAGACAGAGAGAACAACCATACACAGGCAGTGGGGGCACGGGGGGGGTGCAAGTATACTGGCGGGGGGCTACACAGCAAACACCGCATGCTGCCTCCTCAGCTAGTGTTAAGGGTTCAAATCAGGACATCAGCACTTGACAGAGGTTATTTAGAAATTAATGTTTATACATCCTGCTACAATGCCTGGCCCTCAAAGTTTTCAGATCCCAGCAAACACTTCAAGCATCAGGATTGTTTTCTCCCTACACACTGAATTGAATTTCCAATTTTTTTTTTAGCCTGCACAGTGATAGTATGCCATACTTAGATTTTGACACCTTCCAAGTCTGTGACAACTGGGTGGTCTGGCTGATATGTTGTATTTTCCCTTCCTTAGCCACACTTCCCAGTGGCTTCCCTCTCACCTTTTATTCTCTCCACAATCAGGATAGAAGGAAACAGCAGCACAACTGAACACGCAGCACACAGAGGATGTGGTTAAAGGCAGAGCTTTTAACTGTAGCTTCTTAGGCAGACCACAGGGTCACAGGCAGTGGATTAACTCCTTAGGAAGGCACAACATTCCTTTATTTTTCACCAGAACAAATACAACTCAGGTGACCATAATACAAGCGTGTTCTCTACAGGATTTAATACACTTACAGCAAACTCATTTAGCAGCGTGATCTGTGTTTAGAGCCTACAATTCTCTGCAGAGACAGAAAAATAAGGGTGCTGAGTCATGGTGCATTGCTTTGAGTGCCTCTCAGCTCAAACACCAGATATTTCCTTTGGGGAGCTCAAGGACAGGCAAGTAGCTTTCACACATACCAGACTGGGCTACATGAGTGGTCAAGGACAACCCATCCTTCCCCACCCACTGCAACCAAAAGCTCCTTTGCTGGCTCCTCATGGATTTTTAATCTTTGTTACTCCTTCACATTGTGTGCTCTCTGCACTCCCCTTCAACTTGAAGTACAGGAACACTAAACAGGCATAAGATGAACAGGTACACACACACAAAAAAGCTTTTTTAATCATAAAATATCTGAGAAAATAAATAAAAGCTGGTTTGAGAAATTATTCTCCCTATTAAGCAAGCAGCCTCTTACTGATAACCAGACTCTTGCATGATCCCCTTTGGAGTCATACAGCAGGGACCAAGTTAGCAATACAGTAGTAACAAAGAAGATTTGCCTACCTAGGCTTTCAGATATCTAGGACAGATCTAATTTTCTTCTCTTTTCTTACAAAAAGCATTCCTTTTGCTACAGTAGACCATTAACAGCAGCTCTATAGAACCAAAAAACCATTCTTATTTTCCCCTATTTTCTTCCCAGGTGAAGCACTTCCCTCCCCCGCCCCAAAGTACTACCAACCTTCCCCTTTAGCAAGGCATCTCATAAGATACAAGCTAGCCTAAGATGAGGGTTTGTATAAAAGCAATGAACCACAGACACTGGAGATAACATTAATGAGCCACAGATGTTGTCAGGTCCAGCTTTGATTTAAATGGGATGAGGTAGGGGGCAGGGAATTTTTGGGGCTTGAAAAGAAAATAGAGGCTTATGCTACTAGACAGACTGCTGTGCTAAAAGGGGTTTTTTCTCTTTCTCCCAGAATTTGGTTTTTACTATCAAGGCTGATTTGTTGTTGAATCTGACATTGTATATATAGGCTCATGTCTTTAACATTGCTCAGGCACAGAACAGCTAGTCAAATCCTCTAGAGCATAAATTTAAAGAGGAGCTGAGAGTAAACTGGGTATCTAAATCTAATCTTAGATTCTTCACTGTGGCTTGAAAAGGTTAAATCTACAAGAGCATCAGGCTAGATCCTGGCACAGCTGATGGAACAGCTATCTTAGTTGCAGGGGTGAGATAGCTCAAATGCTTGGAAATCCAGGCATGAAATGCAATTTGTTAAGGCCAGAGCTTTTTCTTTTCTGTTAAGTTACCCCATACCACAGGGTAGTTTTAAAGCAACCCTCCATATAACCTGTGCTGGTTTTCCCTATGAAACAGGAGACTAAGTAACTGAGTTTCTAAATCAGTTGTAGAAGGACACCGGAACTGTCTTCATTTCTACTTTGTAGTGGCAGAAGTTAAAGCCATATGTTAGTTGACTTTTTTGTATTGATTGCTCACAGTCCTTGTTATAAAGGCTGGCTGTTTTATTGTTGCATCTCCTCAAAATAACAATGCTCTACATATGAGGGAAGAAAAAAAGGCTTCTGACTTAAGTATTATTTGTATTAGTGCCCAGAGGCAGTGACAAAATCCAGGACTCTTATGCTGGATGAGGTAGGTATGCATGATAAGAGACAGCGCTGTTGTAATGTTAATATTTGCTTATGCTATAATGAGGCAAGAGGATTTTGTGTGAGGGGCTGAAGTGTAGGTAGACTAAATGATTTGGCTGAGGTTACATGAGAATTTTGGGGCAGAATTGGGAGATTAACCTGTCCCTCTTAAGTCCAACTTTGTGTGCTTCACCAAAAAACTATTCTTTTTTTCCCTTTAAAGGGCTCTAATTGTGCCCAACCACTGCCTCAGCTCTCTAAAGCTGGTAGCTGCAAGTAATTCAATAACACAAATGTTCTGACAAAGTCATTTTTAGCCTGTTAATTATTCCCAAACACATTCTTTCCCCTTCAAGTGGAGCTAGATGACATCAAAGCTGTTTGAGGGCTGGAGGGACACTTGAAGTATTAGCAAGAACAATGGAACAGACTATCCATTTTATTCCGATTCATTTAAAAGGGAAAAGTCTGGATGTTGGCCAAGTTTCACCTGGAGAACTGATAATAGGTGATTGAAAGTCCAGCTTTTACACTTATTGTGCTTGTACAAGACAGTGTTGTGGGGGACTGAACTTACCCATCTCTGCTATCTTATGCTAACAGCCTAGAAAGGGATGTGTGGCACTAAAAAAACAGTGCTTGGAGATTTCAGGGTGCTCTCAAACTCAATGGACTCCAAAATAAGGGATCTACCATGGTTCTACAGTATAGTGTAAAATGGGGAATAATGCAATTACAGAGACAAATATGGAAAGAAGAATCCCCTTTGGAAATGAAGGCTGTGTTGCCTGCCTCTACTATTATAGATGCAGAAGGTAATGCGGGAATGGTGGATTGGAGAAGCAGTTTCTACAGCATCCAGCTGGGATGAACATTCAGTTCCAGTGGAGGCTTACTTTGAAGTGATGGGTCTGCCTCTTTGGGTTTGACCTCCTGAAGCCTACTAAGAAAACTCATGGACTGCTTAAAATCCTGCTGGACTGACACTGCTAGCAGAATTGCTGAGTTAGGATTGAAAAGGGTCCTGTCTTAATTTCAGCCACATTAACTGTCTAATGTCAGATTGAGCCATGCTGTAATTACAGGGCAAAAGCTTCTAATGATGGTTTAGACATGCACTTACTTAGCAGATAACAGTATGGTCAAGTATGTCACTGCCTTCACCTTCCCCTTTCTGCCAGTGCTAATTCGGTGGAAGGGAGCATAAAAGTGCTCCCTGGAGAAGCAGGGACTTCTCCCCTCTTCTGTGTGGCTTTGATGTAGACATATGAGTAACACCTGGATGAATCATATAAGGCCTGAATGCAAGTCTAATGAAGTCATCTTATCATTGGAGCCAGGGAAAAAGAAAATAGCTCTAGGGAGAAGTGGTAGAAGGAAAATTGAATGAAGTGATATATGATAGGTTGTGTTTTTATTTGTGGTAAGGCATTTTGCATTTTTATGTGGAGGAGGCAATCCCTGTTAGGAAAATGATCATAGTTTTTCTACACCCCATAAGATACAAAAGAAATTATTTTTTGTTTGATTTGGTGGGTGATCCACTGGATGCTCCAATAAGTCAGAGCACCAGGTCTTGTGCTAAATCTTGTTGATAAGCTTCTGAATGCCTCCTTACATAGCAAACACACTCTGGCCCAGTGGTCAAAGACAGTGCATATAAAGTCTTAGTGTACAGCTCATTTACCTGTCCAAGGAGTAACACAACAACATGGAGATTTCTGTTTAAAGAGACAAGAGTTAATCTACCATGAAAAGCATGCAAATCCTTTCCAAATACAGTGACTGCCTGTGTTACTTGGGCTCCCAAGGGTAGAAAAGTCTCATATCAGAACCTTTCATTTGGCCTGAGACTTGGGGGCATGAATATCTGTAGGCTGTTCCTGTGCTCTGCCTAAATAAGGGTATGTCAGGCATTGCCAGCAAGTGCTGGCTGTATGCTGAGAAGCATAGAGCAGAATATTATTGTTAGGTGACTGAACCTTATAGAGTTAGGCTTATAAATTTTAGGGGCTAGAACTTAGCTGGAGAGTGTAGCTGTTTGTATTATCATTCTAACCAAACAACTCAGTTTTTATGCAATGTTTTTTAATAGGGGAAATCTATAAATAGTTTTTTTCTTAATGTTATTGACAAGAAACATGAGTGGAGAATATTACAAGTACATGCATCAACAACATTGAAATGAAAATAGGACTGTGTTTGAAGTGCAGTCTAAATGACTAAAAGCATTTTGATTATTTTCAGATCAAAATGGCAAGAAAATGTCAACAGCAAAACAGTCAAATTTCATAGTCTAGTGGCATCATTTTACACTAATTTCTGAATTTTTGGTTACTGGCTCAGCTGTCACAGTAACGTGATCAAAATCACAGCTCTGCTTTTTCAATGTCAGGAGATGCTGTTCAGATTGCAAGCTTTTCAGCTGCTGCTTCTTCAGTAAATATGGACTTCTAAAATGAATTTAATTTTGTGAATGATCATTCTTAAATTTGTTACCAATAAATAACACAGTCTCAAATGATCAGGACATTAAATGTTCTCCAATACTATATAACAACAGCAAATGGGATCTTCTCAATATAACTACATGGGAACAGGGGGAGAGTGCCTATGGGTATGGAGACTACTGCAGAATTCTCACTGCACCTCTTGTTAAACAGAACTTCACTTGAATTGTTCAGCAAAGATGAAAAATCAGGATGTTTTGCAATTGGTATCTCATTCCATCTCTCTTCTATGTTGTCATTGCGTTGGAGGTCAAATCCATGTCAGCTGTAGGACCTAAACCTTAGTGCAATCACTTCAGGTGGAAAAATGGGTATATGTCCTGTCTCTATTTGAGGAACCCAACAAACATGAAAGAGGAGGTTTTTGAGCTTTCTATAACCCAAAATGAGTTTCATTGTTCGAGAACTCCTACTTCCAAAACAAACTGGAACTAGGAGAATGGTAACAAACCAGGTCAGACCTCTCCAGAAATGTCCCCACTGGAGTGGGGAAAATAACACAGCTGTACAGAAAAAAATAACTTAAAAAGTCTATAGTTTTAGTATGGTACAAACTGGGGAACATGAACTGGAAGTAGTGCTAAATTCAGGAAACAAAAATTTAAAAAGTGGCTCGATTTGCTCTTATCTACCCTGGTGTAAACCTGAAATAAGTCCATGAAAGCTCTGGTGTTAAAAAGCCTTTATGGCTTTCACTTGATTCTCAGGATGATGCATCTTAGGGCTGCTTCCTTGCATGCCAGAGCACCTCCCTAACACTGGCACAAGTTAGGAGGGCTCAGAGTAGGAATACCTTGGCAAACTAATTCGAACTTGTGGCCTTGGTTGGCTTTTCATATTGAAGATGCAAGCTTTGTTTGCTGAGCACCGAAGCTGCATGTCCATCCCAGCAAAAAGGAGACAGGAGAAGAGGACCATGCTGTTAAAAGACCACTAACTGAATTTGGATAATGCACAAAAGAGCTTTTAGGTATGAACATAGGATGTTCGGGGGTGGATCTGAGCAAGCAAAGAACAGAGGGGAAGCTGCTGTGGTGCCCTGTATTGGTTGACGTCTCCTGGCAGTGGGGATAAAGCATAAGGAAATGGCTGGGAAAGTGATTTTCAGTGGCTGGGTCTGGATCCAGCTGTGATTTGTTTCACCTGAACCCATTTTAGAACCTATTTTGTATCTCCTATTCGTATGCCTGTATCTGAGAGAAAACAACAGCACTGCAATAAATCTGAAAGAGGATTAATCTTCTCTTGTTCCTAGTAGGGTTTTCTCATCCAACAATTCCTTTGTCCTTAAAGTCAGAAAAGAATAATATTATCTTGCACCTTCTTCCTTCCCATGGTGATAGGATTTTCTTCCAGTAGGCACTCTCCTGCAGAGGGCCACCAGAATACTGTTTCTTCAAGAACAAGTTATTTTAAAAGATCAAAATATCCAGGAGGAATTATCTTGGCTGCCCTTTAAAAATCTTCCTTTCTCATCTTCTTCCTTTCTTATTTTTTCTCAATTCCTCTCCTGTAAAATGAAGCTTTTCTGGCAGAAACAGTGGCAGATCCAAAATGAATGAGCTGAGGACAGGATATTGGATCCTCAGCAGGAGAGAGATGGAACCCAGTGCCTGTGTCCATGTCTCTCTACCATGTTCAGCAGGGAAGTGACCACAGTGGAGCCTGAAATTAAACACGCTGTTGTTGCTGTGAGTTTTTATTGTTGTTGTTGTTGTTACAATTGTTGTCCCAGGGCAGCAGAGCTGTATAGAGGAGGTGGAACAGAAAATGCTGCAGATGGAAGGAAATAAAAAACCAAAAAGTTTTGTGGATTAATTTAAGGGCTAGGAATGGTCCACTAGGCAGGGTGTCAAACCACAGTGAGCTGGAGAGCTTAAGGCAATTTGCTGAAGTATAGTTTATAGTTCCTGTGGCTTTTCCAAGTTGAGGTTTTGCCCAAAAGATAAGAGCTTTCTTAATGTATCTGCAGGTAAATTGAGGACATCTCAGAATCATGAAAAGGGGGAAGCAGGAACCAATGTAAAATGGTTATATGCTGGATTTCAGGCATGGTCCTGAAGCTTGTTGTGAATTCAGCATCCAGTCAAGGTTCACCCAGACTAGCTAGATGGGCGTCTGTGCCTAAGAAGATTTTAGTCCGAGACTCTACTAGAAAACAAATTCTCTCCAGCACAGCTGGTCTCTGGCATGTTGTTCAGGATGAGATAGAGACTTTAGATATACTCATGGTGGCTCACTGTAGGAATAGGTGGATATAATGACTTCCAGATCCGGATGTGGAAATGCTGGAAATAGGTTGTCCCCACCAAGGAATCTGCCCTGAGGGGTGCAGCAAGTTGTTTGTTTAGCTATGTTGCTGTAACACACCAAAAGGTCACTGCCTGTTGGTTGTGAGTGGATAGCACGGGATCATAGCTGCCTTCTCTGTCCTTTATTGCTAAATAGATTGGAAAGGGAGTCTGGCTACCCAGGTGGTTTTTCTCTGAAAGACAGCAAACTTCTTGGCTCCTACCTTTTGTTCTGGGACAAATTCCATGTTGTCAGATTTCTACTGTGATGGACACAATGCATCAGTGTGTAACAGGTAGACTGAACAGCTAGGATTTCTTCATAGCCCTATCGTTGTCTGGAGAGGCAACTACAGGTCAATTGTTTGATCTCTCTCAACCTCAGTTTCAGTGTCTGCACAATGGCAATAATGATATCAACTGCTTTTATAAACAGCTGGGAGATAAAGACCGATAAGGACTATCTGATAATAATCCTTCAATTATTATTATGAAATGCTCCCCTGCTTTAGTCACTTTTAAACTATCTTAAACATCATCACTTTTTTCTCTTTTGGTTTGGTGATGTTGTGCATGAAGGAAATATGCTGGGATTAGTCCAAACCACACATGTCTTCATCCTGTCTTATCAAAGTGATATTGTGTTGTAAGAAGTTTTAGGTTCAATAAGGCATATTTGGTTTTGAGCTCCTGGAATTAAGGCAAATGGGGGGAATGTGCAGGAGTAGGAGGAAATGTCTCCTTTCTCTGTGATGTGACTTGGCAATGTGATGTGTTGAGGAGTCCCACCCTCAATTCTTCCTGTGTCTCCTCCTGTACTGCACTAGTACAGAATTTCCAGTAGTTATCTGTAAAAGGAGTCTCTTCCTGCCCAAGTTTGTGTCCTGCCCCATCCCTGGAAATTTCCAGAAAATATTATTAGAATGAATTTTACTTAAATTAGCTAATAGTTCTTGCAACACCTGGATTTGGCTTTTCAAAACATAAACTACTCCTCAACAGTACCAATTTTTTTTAAAGGCCCAGCTTTGTTCCCCACCACTTACATAATGGACCCATCCTGAATTGCATCTAGCTGAAAGTCTGACTTTGAAAGACTTGAGGCACATCAGAATTCAGAGATTCTCAAGGTACAGAAATTTGGCAGCGTCTGTGCATGCCTTCGCACTCCAGTGTCCTCCCTTGAAGGGTGAAGGCCTGCCAGTTATTGAGTGTTATTATACAATTAACCCTGTTGGGAGAAATGTCCACGCCGTTGTAGATTGTAACTGTAAAGCTGGTAACAAATCATCACAATGCAATCAACCCTACCAGTGCTGAAAACCTTTCCCTTTTCCTCCGGGGCATTTAAAATGTCATTTGCTATGCACATTTTTCCCTTTATATGTTTTATTATTAATAATAATAAAATAATCATGAAAAGATCCCTGAAGAAGCCTCAAGAAAGGAATTTTATAAACATTACTGTGGAATAAAATAAGTGCATTCCATTTTATCAGGACATTTTCCATTATAAATGGCCAGTTTTCTCATGACCCTGCCAACAGCTTTGCCTGCCGTCTGTTCACTGATGTAATACTATAAAGTTCAGTCACAAAACTGCTTGTTGGGAAGCCCTGGATTGCACTAGAGAAGATTTGTTTAGGAATAAATATGCTGGCATCTCTCAAGTTTTTGTTGTTTTTGTTGTGTTTTGTTTTTTTTTTTTAAAGAATTACTTTTTTGTTTGTTCAAAGCTCAGATTGATGTCTTCACTCTACAAAGATAATGCCCAATGTTTTCTGAAATTACCGGAGATTTTGGGTCTTTCTATTTTGGAGGGATTAATGTGGAATATCTTAAGAGAGAAAACTTGGGAACCGGGTTTTCAAAAAGTGCTGTACATTTGTCTTTTGGAAAGGAGGCTTAGGCAGGCTAAGTTGGGCATCTGAAATTCTTAACCAATGCCTCAGAAAATACAGGTCAAACAGATTTGGTTAGGTAATGAAAGGGGAGGGGAAAGTGATGTGTCCTTCAGGGAAAAAAGATTATTTGAAAGAAAGAGAGATATAAAGAGAGAAAAGAGAGCAAGCAAGCAAGGAAGGAGATCTCCCCTCATGTCTCTAGTTTTCAGAAAAACTCTCAGAGATTCCAGGTGGGAAATAAAATATTATGTATTTAGCAGTTCCTCTCTCCCAGGAAAAAGACAATTTTACTTGGAAATGACAACAAAAACATAATAGAAATGAGATGTCAGGGTGCTGCTATGGCCAATCTCAGCCTTGGCTGGACTGTATTTCCATCACGCATCATCACTGTTTTCTAGTCTTTCTAAACTCAGATAAGCCCACACCTTTCCTTTGCTGCCTCCCTAGTCACAGCAGCATGAAGAAGTGTTGACTGCGTCCTCCCCTGTCACCCCAACCCTGGCCAGCCTGCTGCTCCCCAAATGCTTCCAGTGAACCTCCTCAGTCCTTCCTGAGAGGTGGAGACTGCACAATCTGAAAACCAGGCAGGCTAGACTGTGGCAGGAACTGGGATGTAGCCCAGGCCAGGAGTGGTTAGGACACAATGAAGGCAGAGGAACAAGTTCCTGGGCTTTGAGGTGGTGGCAGGTTTTGGGGAACAGAGCAGGAGTAGACATCCAAGGTGGGGGAACTGCCTGGGAGGTGTAGGGAGGATGTGGATGCCACAGCCACGCTGGTAATGTGGAAGATTTTGTCATCCCCAGGTGAGGCAAAGGCAGCCTGGCTCCTGTCCCATGTGTGTCTGGAGATGATCTCCCATGGGATTTCCTTGCTAGGGAAGCCATCTCACTGCTAACATGACAAGGTGAGATATGGGCTTCCTGCCTGCACCGTGGAGATTTAGAAGAAGCATGGAGATTAGCCCAGGAGGGTGCTTGTTAACAAGCTTAGGATGCTGTTCCTTCGTGTAGACACATGTAGAACACTGTGGGCACAGCCAGAAGCTCCTTCTGAGCTTTTCTCCTAGGGCTTGCTGCCAGATCATCCACGGTACCTTAGCCTTGATGCTGTGGCCTTGAGTGGGTACCTGTAGCCAGAGCTTCTGTTTCATTACCAGATTTGCAGCCTACTTCTGTATGCATTAAACACCAAGGCTGACACAGGAATAAAATTATAAGACTCTGGGAAGAAAAAGGGCATTGGAGACCCTCTTTCACAAGAGAAGGCAGGGAATTTTGCTTGCTTTTTGTAGGAAAACAAGGACCAAGAAAGGAGCACCACATTTTTAATTAAATCTTAGGCAAGATCTTACTGAATAAAGGTCTTGCCTGCCTTAACTTTCCGTAACTATGCTTAGGTTGTAGAGAGTAAGATGCCCGAAAGGGGGAAGAGGTATTTAAGTCGGAGTAAAAATGTATTATACCAAAAGACACAAAGATAAATATGGCCTGGAATAAACTAAAACCGAAAAGAAGGAGAGGGTTTCTGACCATTTGATGAGTAAACATCTGGCCTTCCCAAAAGATGAGTAGGAATAAAGGATCCAGTTTGCCCTCCGGTGGAGCTTTCCTCTGTATAAGAAGAGGATAACATGCTTGTTAGCAGGAGACTGTGGTCCCAGGAGGGCTGAAAGGGATGTAATGTCCCCACGCTTTCTGCTTTTCTGCCCCACAAAGCCAAAGCATTTGGCCCTGACTTCTGAGCCATTTTCCTGCTGAATCCAGCATCATTGCCTACCTAAATAGGAACACCACATTTATAATTAAGTCTCAGGCAAGATCTTTATTCAGTAAGTGGCCCTAAAAAGCCCTTTATTTTTATTTTTTTTTTTTTTGTCCTTGGCCAGATCCCAGATTACTGAAAAAAGCAGCACAGAAGCTAAAAATGAGTCAATTTAATAGAAAATGGGAAATGTTCCTGGGTCAAGTGTGCATCTGTGCCTCTTTATATATCCTAGTCTAAATATATGTGCTCTGAGGGCTTGCTACAGATAACTGGTGAAAAGAAGGTGAAAAGAAAGAAGCCACTTAATTTCCTCTTGCTCTTCCCTCAGCCCTCATAGTGTTTTCAAACCCCTTAGCTGTGCCAACTTAACTGCTTGAAGGCTCTGGATAGTGAGGCCACAAAACTGGGAGGATTGGAGAAAATCCCACCTGCAAAGTTGAGTGACAAGGAAAGGCTTTTCTTTTTTAGTCACTGTACTTAATCCTGCCCTTCCTAAACACTGTCAAAGGTTGGAGTTGGTCATTTGTTTTCTTAAATCACCATAAATTGGAATTTATGGGCCAGGTGATTCTCTTAGAAAAGAGTCCTTGTGTGCTGAAGAGGAGAGGGTGGGGCTGACCTGTCAGCAGGGAGCTTTTGGACTACTCCAAAAGCAATTCTTTGTTATTCTCTCTTCCCATCAATGCTCCCCCATAGAAAAATAAATAAATAAATGTGTTCAACCTTCTTTTAACAGCTGCCCATAAAGGTTCCTTTCTTAATTCTTTTTTTTATTCCCCTTTTTATTGGTCCTCCTGATTCCTTGGCACAGCAAAGGAGAAATAAAAAAACTCTAGAAGCAGTGGGATCCTCTTGGGGACACCTTTCTTTCAGTACTTTTTAAAAAATCTAGTCCATTTTGAGGACAAGTAGGTGTTTTTTTTCTCCCTAAGGAAGATTTCAGGAGATAGGTCAAGGATGTCTTGGGACCTGCAGCTTACCCCTCTTTATCATGAACCAAGTATATTCTCTTTGCTGAGGAGGAGAAGGATGTTGTTTTGTGTTCCCAAAATCAACACAGATTTCCCTGGGCTAAGTTCTTTATGCTTCTCCACTTTGCATACTGTTCACTTTTTACTGACGTTTATGCTAACATGTTTTACCTTGTGCTGCCTGAGGCTAAGAAAGGGAATAAATTGCTTTCTGGGTCTCCTATGGATTGGACAAGAAGTAATGGAATTAAATTGCATTGAGAAAGAGTCAGGTTAGACATCAGGAAACACTTTTTCACAGTCAGAATAGTTAAATGCTGGAATACATCGCCTAGGGAAGGGGTGGAATCTGTGTTATTAGAACTTTTTAAGAAGAGGTTAGGAAAGTATTTGGCAGAAACGTTTTAATAGAGCTGAATCCTGCCTTAGGACAGGGGATTGGACTCAACTGGTGTTCCTCAGCCCTTGCTTCCCCTCTCCCAATTAATCCAAGAATGACTTCACCTTTCTGATCCAGGAGGAACCACAGTTCACCTAGTGCAGTGTTTCTACAATAGATTGCACTTTTGGCCACTGCAAACTGAACTGTGTTACTGTCGTCATCCCCACCCCCCGGCCCCAACTTCCTTGCTTGCTCCCACATGTGGAAATGAGTCTATATGCTAGAAAATTAAGTTGTTGCAAAGTTTCCTGGTTACTGCCTGATGCCTACCAGACCATGGACCACAGATTGAAGAATGCTGGCTGTAGTGACCTCCTGAAGTCCATTCCAGTCCTAATTTCTCTGATCCTAGCAGCACTCATGTGGTTCATCACCATGGATCTATTGACGCATGATAATTTGAGCCTTGGTAATAATTACGCTCTTGAGCCCTGGGAGAGAAAGGACTGTTCATTGCTGAGATCAGCAGTCTGGAAACAAGACAAATAACTTCAAATCCTAGTCCCTTGTTAAACCGGCTGTTAGGAAGTCCTGTAGGTCCAAACCTTAAGGTATATCCTCAACTGAAATCAGACAGCCTGTCTTTCCAGCCTCTGGACACATGTGCCTTTTCTGCCCAGGGACAAGAGCAACATCAAAAATATCACATGCCAGTGGCAATGAATTGCAGAGGCATTCATTGAAAATTGAAAAAGGCATAGATAAAACTGGTATACTTATCACTGCTACCTACTTATGCACGTATCTAGCCAGGTTCTTCAAGGTTTTAAAGGTGTGATGTAGTACTTCTTATTAGTACAAACATCCAGGTGAATACAAATCAGAATGTTATGTACCATTAAAACTTTTATAGTCTCCCCATAGAGAGACCCATCAAACATGTTCAAGAAATGTTCAGCCTTCTTTGCCTTCTTGGGACTTAATTTTTGGAAGAGGGGTTTATTTCACCTGGATTTTTGGAAAGAAAATCTGAGGCGCACAAACGACATCGACCTGACATTTGCTCTGACACATTTCCTAGCTATGTGGCTGAGATGGAAAGGAAGCAAAGGGTGAGGCTGAAGTCAGGCAGTGGAAAAGTCTAGCAGCAGCATGATACTGCTATGTATTTCACACCTATAGAGAAACGAGTCCACTTTCACCCTCTGACTCCAGAGGAACCTGAGAGACCTTGCCATTTGCTCCAGAGCACGCTTCAACAGTTGTCATCATCCAAGAGTTATGCTCGATATTGGATATATATCTGGCTATGAAAAGAGGTGGTATAGCTCTCACAGTCCTTCAATAGATACTGATTTTTTTTTCTGTCAATCTCTCCATCATCAACCCTGCAGGAATCTGATGTATCCAAATAAATATTGCATGAATCATGGTTCTCTGTCCAAAGCCCTGGGGGCTCCAGTTCACCTGCTCACACCTGCTCTGCTTGTCCTCTGCCCTTGTGTTGTGCCCCTTGGTCATTAGCTGTAAAGGTTTCTGGGCACTCCCTGTGAGACAGGAACGACAGAGCACAACAGACCTCACTCTGGGAATCTGAATCAAATATACAGAATCAAGCCAGATCCTCATATACTGGAAATGGATTAGTTCCTCTGAGTGACACAGAAGTCTACTTCTCTTTACTAAGCAGAAAGCTTCTTTTCTCCTGCCCTGGGTTAGGGACACTTAAGATGCAGGATTTGCATTGTCTGGGATATGTTTGTAAACGTCTGCTCCTTTCATCACACATCAAATCCTTCAGCTTTAATGCAACAGTTCCTGGCTCAGAGATTTGTGCTCCTTCCTCGTGTTCAACACCACTGGATGCAAATTCCAGTAATCTCTGGAAAAGTCATATGCTTGCTGTTCTCCTGACCCAAATCCAAGTTGACAAGAGGTGTAATTCCCCCTGCATGTTCCCAGCAGCTAGAGGACTTTGAGGTCTTTGCATCCAGGAAAGGATGTAGGGTGCATCACTTCCCCCTTGCATCTAGGCTGTGCTTTCCCTTTGCTCTGCAGGGGAAAACTGGGTGTTTCCCATGGACAAGAGAAATCATACATGGGTGAATGTCTGCAGGCCAGAAAGTGGATGGTGCCCTAGCAGGGAAGCCAGATAACATATTCATGAGAGAGCTGAATGAGTGGCTGACAGAGGGACTGCAGCTTCATGTCTGAACTAGCTTCAGGAATATCATTTTAATAAACATTATTAATAAACATAATGGAATACCCCATTGTTTCTGAAGCACAGGAAAGGGATTTGTTGACCTTCGTAGAGGAAGGATGACTTTATAGGACAAGCATTTGGACAGATCCCCCGGGACTCCTCTAGTTCTGCCACAGATGCAGGCAATTCACTAGGCCAAGATTTTCAGAAGCAATTAATGAAGGAAGAAGGAGAATAGCTCAAAATGGGAATGTCCCCACCCATTTAAAGTGGGAGCTAACTTGCTTTGGGGACAGCTGACAGAAAGGGTTTGCAGAGAACCCCAAAAGTGACAAGGTATGAAGAGACTGTCTAGATAAAGGGGGAAGTCTGACACCTTTGCTAGGGAAGCATGATGGACTGGGATGACAGAAGGCCTGAAATCACCTCATTGATGGCCTTTTTAAGAAAGAAGTTCTTTTGATGAACCTCTAGCAAGGTTTATTTTTTAATACTTATTATCTGATATTTGTTTTTCTGTAACAGCTAAGTAATGTCAGGCTGCCAACCTCCCCTGTTAGATACCAGGAAATATGCATGGTGAAGAAGTCGTGACTTGTGATATAATCTCTTTAGCAAACTTGAACACTGTGCAAGTGGCTTCTCTGATACCTAATACAGTGTTACGCTTACATATCTTAGCATTGACTACGTATCTCTTCTCTAATGGGTCATCTATTTGCATTCTGTCTAAAGTGTTTTGAGACCTCTGCTTAGCAGTTTTAGCTGTTCAGTGTCTCTAATAATTGACCAAAGGGGACACAGTTCAATCATGTAAGTTTTGTCTCCTTAGCAAAACGAGGTAAATATTTATGTATGTATTTGACTACTTTTCTTCGTTAGGATCTGAAATGAAGCAAGAGATGCACCAAGACCTACAAAGGGATAAAGTTAGTGCCTAAGAAAGGTCAAACTCAGAGCTCCTGCTCTTATGTGGTGGAGCCTGAAAGTACGAGCTGGGTATGAGCCACCATAAAAGGGGAAGAAGAGTGTTACAAGAGAGGCCCTTTCTTATCCCTCTGCATTGCCTGTCCTGAAGTTAGCAGTCTGAAGACTGCTGCATGATTAAGAGGTTACTCTGACAGCCTGGTCTCTGGTCTTCTCCCCGAGTGCCCAGTCAGAACAGGCACCCTGAATTTCACCCTGCAGTGACAGGGGACACACGGGGTCTTGGTGCTTCCCTCTGAGCCCTGGTGCATCCATATAGGAGGTGCCTTTCCAAGGGTGAAGCACACACAGACCTGCTCCCTTCTCAACACTCCTTTTGTGTAGGACTTCCTGGTGGGTAGGATACCCTTGGCTGAGAAGAGTCAGGCATGAGAGAAGTAAGAGACTGTCTTTCAAACTTAATTTGCATGACATTGCTGACCTGAATACCCAGAGAGTTTTCAAATGTGACTGCAGTGGGTTTTGTTGGTTGTTATTTGGTTTTTCTTATTTTTCTTCCATCTCAAGCACTTTGTCTCATGTGTGCCTGGCTTATTTACTGGGAAATGGGCATCTTCATTTGTGCTGCATTCAGGTGTCCTCTGTCAGCCTTGGGGTATCCATGTTCTCTCCTATGAAAGGGAAAGAGGGACTGGGTCATGACATATATTTATCCCTATCAGCACTGCAGCTGCATGGAGCTTCATATGCTGATCAGCTTTGAACTATGAGAAATACCTCAAGGCCACATCCTTGGGCACTCTGAGCAGATACCACCCCACTGGTTTCCAGACCAGAGGCCAGACAAGTCAGTCCTCAAGTCAATACATCTGCTTATAGCTTCTGTAAGCAAGCAGCTGATTAAATCCCCAGGAGCATGACAACGTCTGTGCAGAAACATACTGCTAAAGGAGAGGAAGATGAGGAGGGGAAGAGGCTCTCTGAATCTTTGGGGAAAGAGAATATGTTGTAAATAAAGCTACATACTATTAATTAACTTAGCATAATCACCCTGTAATTGCACTGATAATCATTTATCTTGGGCTCAGACCAGAAAACCTTAATGGGGAAAATCCATCGTATCCAATTTTTGTCCAGATGCCTAATTCCACCAGTAAACTAATCCTAACTGTTCTGTCAGCTTCATTACAGTGCCATTAGAGATCGACAACTAGAAAGTGCTCCGAGCGCCTCTGCCTCCCTCTCGCACTTGTCCTAACCTGTGGGAAAGAAGGATGGAGGGAAGCTAGAAAACCCAGGCTACTTTATTTCTAATGGACCTCATGAGTAGTTGTGAAAAAACGGTTTGGCAATACTTTGAAAGGAGATCATGAGTAGGGGACTGGTTGGCACTGCTGGCACTGAGAGAGAAAATCTAGGAGTTGATGTCAACCCCAGATGAAGGGCTGACATAAGGCAAACACATTGCTTCAGTCCTTCTAAAGCCTTTGCAAAGATTCAGATCTGGCAGCATGAAAAATAGGAATGGAATTAGTCTTCCTGGGAAAATATTGTTTTTGTCGGTGCTAAACTTGGTCTGAAGTGCATGACCCTAAAGTAGCACTTCAGGCATATCTTGATTTGACTACTTTGCTGTTAGAAAACATTATAGAACAGGATAAAAAAACTGTCTGTAGGCTACACAAAGAATGGATAATGAGATATTTGACATTCTTCTATTTCCTCACCTTGAAGCTGCTACAATTATCTGTATAAATTTAAAATGTATTTAACAGTTGGAGGCACTGAATGATTGAATAATAGGTTAAATGAAGAAATTATTAACTCAGAATGAAAGAAGGTCTTGACCAAAGCATGTTCCAAAGCATGTTAACTCTCATGGTTTAAGCTGTCAGCCTTAAAGAACTTGTCTTGTTATGTGACCAGATGATTTTGTGAAAGGTCTTCCCAGTCTTCCCTTAGCTTGCAAAAAATGTAGTGCAAGTCAGCTCCATGTAGGATTGTCTCTATTTTGCAGTGATGTTTTCCAGGAGAGAGACACTGCAGAATGAAGTCCTCCTTTGAAGGTGGAGCCCTCATTCCAGAGAGGAATTTGAATGTTGGCAGCTTCTGTTTCATCTAGGACCTGCACCCTGTTACTTATTTCCTGGTAAGCATTGGTAAAGAGGTCATATACATTGATGAATGCATTCAGGTCTCTGCAGTTAATTATGGCTCTAACAACAAACCAGACTTCAAGGTCCTGAAATGCATCACTGCTTTCTTGAAAAACAACACTTACTTCACCTTCAAATGCATTCATGCTGTGCTCCTAAAATGAATTCTACTTACCTTCTCTCTCCTCCCTTGATTTATTTTATTTTAGGAAATCCAAGCTAAGCAAAGCACTGGTTTTTTTTCCCCCGATCAGGGATTGCACTGAGATTCAGTCTGTTCTCTCCTATGTAAAATCACATATCTAGCTGCCTGAATTCACAGACTGCATCTTTGTGTGTTTTAAGAAAATGGCTTCCACCATTGGGAAGGGGCATATGGTCCTATGTGCTGCATTTCAAGGCGGTCGTGAAGAACTATACTGAGACCCAGAATGTGAGCCTGTCTTCACCATACAGCCAGGGCAATGAATGGGAGAGCTGTGTTCATGTGCCCATGGAGGCAACACTGATGAGCACTCTGTGTGAGCTGGAGAAACACCAGGCATTGGTGTTGGCCTTTGCAAAACATGAACCTAGGGAAGGACAAACATATAGGAGGATTGGAGGTTACACTGGGAAGTGATCTACAGACTAAGGACTGATAAAGCCAGAAGCTGTCTTAGAATTTTTCTTCTATTAATTTGTCAACAGAGGTCAGCATTAGCTTCCTCTTCATCCCTATTTTCTCTGAGAGACTTCATCAGCCCTTCAGGGTAACAAGGCTGAAAACGCTGGGAAGACCCTCATGTTTGGCCAGGATGTTTTACATACCAGAGACATTGCTGCTGTTCTGCTTGTCCGGTCCCGGGGCTGCTGTTGTGGGAAGAAGCAGATGGCTCCACAGGCAGTTCAGGTCTTTAGCTGCTGCTGCTCAGGCCACCTTCTGGAAGAACCCATGGCAGAAATATGAAAAATTTAGGTGCGTAGGGTGTGAATTTCCTCATGAGTATGTTACTTATCATAAGTGACCCCTCTCTCACCTGTTCACAGCTAAGCATCCTTAGTTGCCTGTGGACTGCATTTAACTCTGCCACTCCCTGACGCTTAACAGTGTTTTCCTAGAAACTTTCTGGCCTCTCCAGGAAGTTGAATACCAGGTACAAAATCCTCTCCCACTCTCCTTTGCTCACGCACACACACAGGATGGAGGTGGTCAATGGAGACCTTACTACTTATTTATTTAACAAGGGAAACAAACCTAAACACAAAGAAGGATGGCTAAAAAAAGAATTTTTAAACAAACTCCAAGAACAGCAGCTGATCCTTCGCTTTTGTAAACAAGGCCTTACTGTAATCTTTTTAACTCTCACCACAAGCCAGATTTATCTTTGGACATCCTGCCCAGAAATCATTGCACTTCTCTGCAGCAGAATAAACATTCAAGGGACCCAGCCACATGGACACACACAGAGGAGGAGATAGGGGAACTTGGAGATCAAGGCAGAGCAAGAATGTTTCATTACAATGGCAAGTCCTGGGCTAGAGGAAAAAGGAAAAAAAAAAGAAAAAAAGAAATCAAATCCCCGCGTTGATTGCATGTGGGTGGATAACTCACTTCCTTCATACGCTTCTTATCCATCGATCCTGCACACAGCATGTGAGTACTCCAACTCCTGTGCCTCCCCATCATTTACTTCTTAAGTCACTGCAAATATATACAGAAAAAAACCTTTGAGATAAAGCTGGCACAGGGAAAGAAACGCAACTTCTCCAGCAGAGCTGTGGCAGTGTGACAAGCTCTTGGAGCCCATCCAGTGAGCTGAAGCAACTGAAACTCAGGCCTGAAGCTGCTGAACGGCAACAGTTTGAGTTCTGCTGCAGTGACTGCAGGAGTCGGAAGGGTTACCTTTGCGTGCAGAACACGTACTTTGCTGCACACACAGGGTCTCGGGGCCTCTCCACTATACCACTGAGCACACTGGTAGGACAAGGAAGCATCCAGTACTGTTTTTTAAATTTTTTTATTTATTTATTTTTATTTTTATTTTCAAGGACAAACTTCTGGGCAAATGCCCCGGAAATCAAAGCTGGGTGCATGAGCAATGACCAATTAAAGTTCCTTTGTGTTACTGTAATGCTGGGTTCTCCTCTATACCACTAGCAGAAGGAAGCACACACTTTTTCACAAGGTTTATATTAGGTGCTATAATAGATTTCATAATAAATCCTGAAATAACAAACATTAATACAGAACCTGATGGTGGGGAGCAGAGTTATATACTGACAGTTGCACTCAATTGATCTGAACATTCAAAATATTTCTAGATTTTTGCTGATTCAGAAATAGTCTATTTTATCTAACCTATCAGGACAGGTAGGCAGGAGCCTATAGACAAAAAGTGGTTCAGGTATCTGGCACTGTGAAACAATAGGTATGCAGGGGACTTATGTACTCCTACGTGTCAGAGGAGTATAGGGCTGAAGAGAATTGATCAGGAAGACAGGTGGCAACATGGACTGAATTGGAAAAAGACAAGTGGATGAAGTACAATTGGACTGGGCATTTGTGTTCTCCCCAGTCTGGCCACAGGCCTGGGCAAAGGGGTACCCAGGGCCAACCATCCACTGCCAACATGTCATTAATTACTGATAAAATTTGCTTGCTGTTGCACTTGTGCCTAGTGCCAGCCTCTGGCCAAGAATGACATCATTTTGTCTGTGATCAACATCAAAGAAAGGGAAGAGAGGCCTAGGAAACCCACATAAATCTGAATGGAAGCAAACAAAGATGTGTCATCAACTCTGGAGATGGCATGGTGAGGAGCAAAGTTTTATGGCCACTTGTTTTGGGAAGACCTGTGCAGCCTGCTCATGGCTCTGCATGAGTAATGTGGTTGTCCTGTGTCCCTGAGAGTGGAAAAAGAATAATTATATTGCAATGTCACATATTTCCTCCCTCTTCAGTGGGTGAGCTAAAAAGCAACAGGAAGTTCTCCAGCTCTGAGAACCATATTTTTGTCATTCTTTTGTTGGGGAGCTGCCCTTTGTATCAGAGCTCACAGATTCATGACAGACCATAGATGGGGGCTTCCTCTGGTTTTTATTTTCTTCCTTACAGATGCAAAACTTGGGGCGTCTTCACAGGCAAGCTGGAGAAATGAGTCTGCGGTAGGAAGAACAGTGCCTGTGAAATGGTTTCTTAAAACAGAGTCCAAAGACTCAGGACGTTATCCTTGGGTGACCTGGAGAGGACTAAGCTCCTACATAGCTGATGAGCACGTGATGTGACTGCTGTTAGGAAAATTACAGCTGCAGGATGACGGCCTGAAAGTTTTTACAGGGGTAGCTTCTTTTCTGTTAGCACTCTTCTTTACTTTTAACTCAAAAGTCTCCCTATGATTTTTTTTTACTTTTAACTCTTTAATTTGGCTTTATGGTTTCATGCAACAAAACAGATCTTTGTTAACTCTCCATGTCTCTCCGGTATCTCTAAAGGATGCATGTTGATTCACAGACATTTTTTTTCCTCTTTTAAGTTAAATCTGGTTTTTTTAACACACAATGCTATAAAAAAGCAATGAAGAAATCCATCTTTTAAAAATAGCTGGAGTCGGTCAGGGCACATGTTCTGGTACTCATGCGGAAAAGAGGAGCATGTGGTTTGAAGAGAAGGCTTCAATGGCTCCAGCAGCAATTTATAGTCATGGAACTGCCAGCTTGCACCTGCCTTGTAGGCAACAAAGGAGAAGGGGAAAAGGATTATTATATTTTTTTAAACTCAGAGTTATTCAATAGAACTCATTCTGGTGGCCCTCCAGAGTCTTAAAATGCCCAGATTTAAAACTGTGATGATTACAATGAGGTACAGTAGATAATGTGTACTTTTCTGCCATTGTCTTGGACTGATCTTGAGCGTGAGGGGCTTGTAGGCCAGGAACATGATTTACCAGGAATGAGAAAGAATAATTGGGCTGTAGTGCCGCAG